>NC_092092.1:52274017-52574017 GCF_045679555.1 Salvelinus alpinus | reverse complement strand
TTAGACACTGTGGCTTGTGATACTACACATACATTAATACCACTTAGTCTATATGACTGGGTGTCAACATGTTTGTAGGATGCAATCACATTGTATATTAAATCGACCTCATGTACCATGTTTATACATGAGGAATAAGGATTGCATGAGGTTTCATGATAAAAAGGGTCTAATAAGAAGAGGGAAATAATGTAGGTCAAACACTATTAGAGGTCGTAAAGGTCAACATATTTTTCTATAGAAATGTGGATTTTAATTAACAGTTTGGGTTATTAGCACTGACATATAGGAAAAATATGAAAAGATACAGACCCTTATAATCTTATGGTCGAGTGGGTGTACTTTTTGACTGGGATTTTGTGCAAAACAAGTACAGAGGTATTATTAAAAGGTATATGGCGCCCTCCAGAGTCAGAGTGTAGTTCAAAGTTCAAATAAGTACAGGCCACCCGAAATCAAACACAAAATTGGACATCAGAATTGAAGGAAGCTATGCACTTTGCGATTGTCTCACTATGTAGCATTTTATCAATAATAAAAATGAGCGTGAGGTTTTTGGAAGAATATGGCTTCAAATACCTTACCTTCAATCGCTTGCCATTATATTCTTACTTTATCATAATCCGCAAAAACATTTCTTGCAGGGACATGAAGAAATGTTCAGAGAACAAATCGTGAAACAGTGAGAAATTGGCACTCACCAGTGAATAAGCAACTTTAAATAATGTTTAAAAAATGTTTCTCTCAGTTAATTGTATTTTCAGCTTCATGCGTCACCTGAATAATTTACCAAGTGTGTGTGCCAAAGCCATGGTTTATTCTTTGCACTGGTAGCCTCGACACAATGTTCTGAATAAGCATTGACGCCTTAGCAAGGCTTTGCACAGTGGCAGGTAGGCCGCCTCCTCATGTCACAATCGACTATATAAACAACCGTGTAATCAGTGTGCTTTCTTACTAATAAGCGCCATTGTTCGCTGGCAGAACCAGTCCCATACGCCTCAGAATAGCTCTATTCATTTTCTCTTTACTCACCTCACGATGACAGCTTACCTGAGGTAACACTTCCCTGTAATTTTCTGTTTCCCAAGCTGAAGTTCCACCGCTCTCTCGCACAATGCCGAAAGCAGTAAACTATCGGGAAGGTCATAAATCTCTCAGGGTCTTTGTTGGAAGCAAAGTTCAGTGTCACTATATGCACCCCACAAATCAGCCATTATTTACTGTGAACATTTATTCAACGATGAATCCACCACACCACCTGAGTTGAACTAATGTAACCTTGTGCTTCTAGTTCCGACAGTGGAGTAATATCTAACAAGTAATCTAACAAATTCACAACGACTACCTTATTGTAACGCTCCTCCTCTTCGTTTGATGATGAGGAATAAGAATCATCGGACCAACACGCAGCGTGGTAAGTGTTCATAGTAAATTTAATCAAATAAACTGAACACTGAATGACAAAAACCAACAAAGAGAGTGAACGACACGAAACAGTCCTGTAAGGTGAAAAAACACAAAACAGGAAACAACTACCCACAAACACAGGTGGGAACAGGCTACCTAAGTATGGTTCTCAATCTGAGACAACGATTGACAGCTGATTGGGAACCATACCAGGCCAAACACATAGAAAAGGACAACATAGAACAATCAATCAATCAAGTTTATTTTATATAGCCCTTAGTACATCAGCTAATATCTCGAAGTGCTGTACAGAAACCCAGCCTAAAACCCCAAACAGCAAGCAATGCAGGTGTAGAAGCACGGTGGCTAGGAAAAACTCCCTAGAACAAAACATAGGATGCCCACCCCAACTCACGCCCTGACCAAACCAAAATAGAGACATGAAAAGGATCTCTAAGGTCAGGGTGTGACACTTATACACACAAATGTAAAGGGATGAATAAGAATATGTACATGTACAGCTGAAGTCAGAAGTTTACATACACTTAGGTTGGAGTCATTAAAACTCGTTTTTCAACCACTCCACAAATTTCTTGTTAACAAACAATAGTTTTGGCAAGATGGATAGGACATCTACTTTGTGCATGACACAAGTCATTTTTCCAACAATTGTTTACAGACATATTATTTCACTTATAATTCATTCTGGATGATAGCGGGGTAAACAGGCAGTGGCTCGGGTGGTTGTTGTCCTTGATGATCTTTATGGCCTTCCTGTGACATCGGGTGCTGTAGGTGTCCTGGAGGGCAGGTAGTTTGCCCCCGGTGATGCGTTGTGCAGACCGCACTACCCTCTGGAGAGCCTTGCGGTTGTGGGTGGAGCGGTGATACAGCCCGACAGGATGCTCTCGATTGTGCATCTGTAAAAGTTTGTGAGTGTTTTATGTGACAAGCCAAATTACTTCAGCCTCCTGAGGTTGAAGAGGCGCTGTTGCACCTTCTTCACCATGCTGTCTGTGTGGGTGGACCATTTCAGTTTGTCCGTGATGTGTACGCCGAGGAACTTAATAAACATTTCCACCTTCTCCACAACTCTTGTCGATGTGGATGGGGGGATGTTCCCCCTGCTGTTTCCTGAAGTCCACAATCATCTCCTTTGTTTTGTTGATGTTGAGTGAGAGGATATTTTCCTGACACCACACTCCGAGGGCCCTCACCTCCTCCCTGTAGGCCGTCTCGTCGTTGTTGATAATCAAGCCTACCACTGTAGTGTCGTCTGCAAACTTGATGATTGAGTTGGAGGCGTGCATGGCCACACAGTCATGGGTGAACAGGGAGTACAGGAGATGGCTGAGAATGCACCCTTGTGGGGCCCCAGTGTTGAGGATCAGCAGGGTGGAGATGTTGTTGCCTACCCTTACCACCCGGGGGTGGCCCGTCAGAAAGTCCAGGACCCAGTTGCACAGGGTGAGGTCGAGACCCAGGGTCTCGAGCTTCATGACGAGTATGGAGGGTACTATGGTGTTAAATGCTGAGCTGTAGTCAATGAACAGCATTCTTACATAGCTCTTGTCCAGATGGGATAGGGCAGTGTGCAGAAGGCAATTGCGTCGTCTGTGGACCTATTGGGGCAGTAAGCAAATTGGAGTGGGTCTAGGGTGGAGTAGGGTGGAGGTGATATGATCCTTGACTAGTCTCTCAAAGCACTTCAGTATGACAGAAGTGAGTGCACGGGGCGATAGTCATTTAGTTCAGTTACCTTAGCTTTCTTGGGAACAGGAACAATGGTGGCCATCTTGAAGCATGTGGGCACAGCAGACTGGGTTAGGGATTGATTGAATATGTCCGTTATCACACCAGCCAGCTGGTCTGCGCATGCTCTGAAGACGCGGCTAGGGATGCCGTCTGGGCCGGCAGCCTTGCGAGGGTTAACACGGTTAAATGTTTTACTCACGTTGACCACGGTGAAGGAGAGCCCACAGGCTTTGGTAGCGGGCCATGTCAGTGGCACTGTATTGTCCTCAAAGCGAGCAAAGAAGTTGTTTAATTTGTCTGTAGCAACACATCATGGTCTGCGACGGGGCTGGTTTTCTTTTTGTAGTCCGTGATTGATTGTAGACCATGCCACATACCTCTCGTGTCTGAGCCGTTGAATTGTGACTCTACTTTGTCTCTATACTGACGCTTAGCTTGTTTGATTGCCTTGCGGAGGAAATAGCTACACTGTTTGTATTCGGTCATGTTTCCGGTCACCTTGCCATGATTAAAAGCAGTGGTTCGCGCTTTCAGTTTTGCGCAAATGCTGCCATCAATCCACGGTTTCTGGTTGGGGAAGGATTTAATAGTCGCTGTGGGTACAACATTACCGATGCACTTGCTAATAAACTCGCTCACCGAATCAGCGTATTCATCAATGTTATTGTCCGACGCTATGCGGAACATATCCCAGTCCACGTGATCGAAGTAATCTTGAAGCGTGGAACCTGATTGGTCGGACCAGCTTTGAACAGACCTGAGCACGGGCGTTTCCTGTTTTAGTTTTTGTCTTTAGGTTGGGAGCAACAAAATGGAGTCGTGGTCAGATTTTCAGAAAGGAGGGCGGGGGAAGGCTTTGTATGCGTCGCGGAAGTTAGGATAACAATGATCCAGGGTTTTGCTAGCCCAGGTTGCGCATTCAATATGCTGATAAAATTTAGGGAGCCTTGTTTTCAGATTAGCCTTGATAAAATCCCCAGCTACAATAAATGCCGCCTCAGGATGTGGATTCCAGTTCACATAGAGTCCAATTGTCAAGCCCTGACCATAGAGAGCCTTTTTATTCTCTATTTTGGTTAGGTCGGGGTGTGACTAGGGGGGGTGTTCCTATCTAGGTGTTTTATTTCTATGTTGGCCTGGTACGGTTCCCAATCAGAGGCAGCTGTTTATCGTTGTCTCTGATTGGGGATCATATTTAGGCAGCCATTTCCCCACTGTGTTTTGTGGGATCTTGTTTTGAGTTAGTGCATGTTGCACCTCTTATGTTACGGTTCATTGTTTGTTTCCTTTTTGTTTTGTAAGTTTCACAAAAATAAAGATGTGGAACTCAGAGCATGCCCCTTGGTCCGTCTCTCCACACAACCGTGACAGAATATCCCACCAACAAAGGATCAAGCAGCGTGAACATGAGGTGAGGAGGTTTTGGACATGAGAGGATGCGAAAACCTTCCTTGGCAGCAGACGGATGGAAAAAAGAGAGGACCGCGACGACGCCAGGGTTCGCACCCACAGAAAGCACAAGGACAACCCCAAGATTTTTTGTGGGGTGAAGCACGAGGGGTGGTCAGCGGAGCTAACGGTCGAGCAGCGTAGAGTGCCAGAGCCTGTGTGGGAGTCGATAGAGGAAGGTAATGGGAGATACCGGAGAGAGGTTTTGACAAGGAGTATGCTGCAGCGCAGGCGCGCTGAAGAGCACCTTCTCAGCCCGGTACCATCTGTGCCAGCTCCACGCACCAGGACACCAGGGCGCCTCCCCAGCCCGGTACGTCCTGTGCCTGCTCCCTGCACTCGCCCTGAAGAGCCAGAGACTGTCAGGGAGGCAATGGGGAAATTGGGAGAGAGAGAGATGAGAGAGATGTTGTGCAAGTGTTTTCTGCTCAACATCCGACCAGAGGATCCGGTTAGCAGTCTGGTGCAACTTGGGCCGGCACCACGCTTCTGGCCTCCAGTGCGCCTCCCCAGTCCGGTACATCCTGTGCCTGCTCCCCGCACTCGCCCTGAAGAGCATGTCACCAGTCCGGTGCAACCTGTGCCGGCTCCACGCACCAAGCTTCCAGTGCGCCTCCCCAGTCCGGTACGTCCTGTGCCAGCTCGCTGAACCTCCTGCGATGGTCCACAGTCCGGAACCTCCAGCAACGGTCAAAGGTCCGGAGAGTCCAGGCACGGCCTCCAGTCCCGCTCCATTGCAGGAGCCTTCCTCTGCGCCGGTGCCCAGTCCAGACACGGCGTCCTGTCCCGCTCCAAGGCCGGAGCCTTCCTCTGCACCGGTGCCCAGTCCAGGCATGGCGTTCAGCCTGGCGCCTTGGACGGATCCTGGGACTGGGCGGGGGCTACGACCTGCACCGGAGCTGCCACCGACACGAATCACCCCCTACCCTCCCCAGTTGGTTTCAGGTTTTGCGGCCGGAGTCCGCACCTTTGGGGGGCGGTACTGTCACGCCCTGGAGAGCCCTTGGTTCTCTATGGTATAGTAGGTCAGGGCGTGACTAGGGGGTGTTCTAAGTTTATTATTTCTATGTTGGTGCTCTTGGTATGGTTCCCAATTAGAGGCAGCTGAGGTTCTTTGTCTCTAATTGGGGATCATACGTAAGGGTTCCCTGTTTCCACCTGCTGTGTGGGATATTGTTTTGAGTTAGTGCATAGAGCACCTCTGATGTCACGGTTCGTTGTTTGTTTCTTTTTGTTTGGAAGTTTCGCTTAAAGAAATATGTGGAATTTTAATCACGCTGCGCCTTGGTCCGTCTCTACACACGATTGTGACACCAATGAAGTTCTTTCAGGGCTGTCGATGTGTCTGCTTGGGGGGGCGATATACACGACTGTGATTATAATCGAAGAGAATTCTCTTGGTAGATAATGCGGTCGGCATTTGATTGTAAGGAATTCTAGATCAGGTGAACAAAAGGACTTAAGTACCTGTAATGTTGTTATCATCACGTCTCGTTAATCATAAGGCATACAACCCCGCCCTTCTTCTTACCAGAGAGATGTTTGTTTCTGTCGGCGCGATGCGTGAAGAAACCAGGTGGCTGTACCGACTCTGATAACGTATCCCGAGGGAGCCATGTTTCCGTGAAACAAAGAACGTTACAATCTCTGATGTCTCTCTGGAAGGCAACCCTTGCTCGGATTTTGTCTACCTTGTTGTCAAGAGACTGGACATTGGCTAGTAGTATGCTCGGAGCGGTGTGCGATGTGCCCGTCTACGGAGCCTGACCAGAAGAACACTCCATCTGCCCCTCTGCGGCGCCATTGTATTGGGTCGCTGGCTGGGATCCGATCCTTTGTCCTGGGTGGTGGACCAAACAGAGGATCCGCTTCGGGAAAGTCGTATTCCTGGTCATAATGTTGGTGAGTTGACGTTGCTCTTGTATCCAATAGTTCCTCCCGGCTGTATGTAATAAAACTTCAGATTTCCTGGGGTAACAATGTAAGAAATAATACATTAAAACATTATACTGCATAATTTCCTAGGAACGAATAATGTTGGTTGACGTCGCTTTTATGTCCAATAGTTCTTCCCGGCTATATGTAATTACACTTGAGATTTTCTGGGCAAACAATGTAAGAAATAAAAAATTACTGCATAGTTTCCTAAGGACCTGAAGCGAGGAGACCATCTCTGTCGGCGTCATCATAACTAGCGATGTATCAGGCATAGTATACCAGATGTGTAAAGACCACATTGGTGCATTCCTAGTATTCCTAGGACAAATTACTCTGCTCATGCCAATGGACATGACAATACAGTGTTGAATGGCATGCATCTATGACAGCTCTTCATATTAACATCTAAAATCTACATGTCTGAAAATTACTTCATCGCCATTCAGATTTGTATACCAATACTTAATCATCATACCATCAACTGATAACAGAGGAGCCATTCAGTATACAACATACTTACATTTGACTTATGGTAGGCTGTGGCGATTTTAGCATGTACATCTTGGTGGGGCAAACAATCAAAAACAAGCTAGCACTGAAGCTAGCACCAGTTAGCCACCAACCAGGCTCATCTCCCGGCTAGCAAATGAAATTACTACAACCACAATACCTCTTTCGCCAACTGGCCAGGACCCTTTTGTCGATACGAAGCTCTGCCGTTCCACCACGACTGGTCTGCCGACGAAACTCCATCCGCTGTGCCCCCAACCGGCCTTTTCCGGACGTCGGAGCAGGCGCTTCTACTAGCCCCGGCCTGCTAACTTTAAATGCTGTGTCTCCCACTTGCTAGGTAGTAACGCCTACCCAGCAGCTTCCCTGTTTCATCTATTGCTGTTCACTGGACCCTATGATCACTTGGCTACATAACTGATGCCTGCTGGACTGTTCATTAGTCACGGTATTCCATTTTGTTTATTTTTTTGTTCGAACTTCTATTATCCTGACCATTCATCGCCATTTTACCTGTTGTTGTTGTCTTAGCTGATTAGCTGTTGTTGTCTTACCCGTTGTTGTCTTAGCTAGCTCTCCAAATCAACACCTGTGATTGCTTTGTGCCTCACTTTATGTCTCTCTCAAATGTCAATATGCCTTGTATATTGTTCTTTAGGATAGTTATCATTGTTTTAGTTTACTGCTGAGCCCCTAGTCCCACTAAACATGCCTCAGATACCTCCTTTGTCCCACCTCCAACACATGCGGTGACCTCACCCAGCATAACTAGTATGTCCAGAGATGCAACCTCTCTTATCGTCACAAAATGCCTGGGTTTATCCCCACTGTACCCGCACCCCACCATACCCTTGTCTGTACATTATGCCCTGAATCTATTCTACCACACCCAGAAATCTGCTCCTCTTATTCTCTGTCCCCAACGCACTAGACGACCAGTTTTGATAGCCTTTAGCCGTACCCTCATCCTACTCCTCCTCTGTTCCTCGGGTGATGTGGAGATTAACCCGGGTCCTGCGTGTCCCCAGGCACTCTCATTTGTTGACTTCTGTAACTGAAAAAGCCTTGGTTTCATGCATGTTAACATCAGAAGCCTCCTCCCTAAGTTTGTTTTACTCACTGCTTTAGCACACTCCGCCAACCCTGATGTCCTTGCCGTGTCTGAATCCGGGCTTAGGAAGGCCACCAAAAATTCTGAGATTTCCATCCCCAACTACAACATTTTCCGTCAAGATAGAACTGCCACAGGGGGAGGAGTTGCAATCTACTGCAGAGATAGCTTGCAAAGTTCTATCATACTTTCCAGGTCTATGCCCAAACATCTCTCCAGAAATATGTCTCTCACTGTTGCCTCCTGTTATGTACCCCCCTTAGCTCCCTGCTGTGCCCTGGACACCATATGTGAATTGATTGCCCCACATCTATCTTCAGAGTTCGTTCTGTTAGGTGACCTAAACTGGGATATGCTTAACATCCCGGCAGTCTTACAATCTAAGCTAGATGCCCTCAATCTCACACAAATTATCAAGGAACCCACCAGGTACAACCCTAAATCCGTAAACATGGGCACCCTCATATATATTACCCTGACCAACTTGCCCTCCAAATACACCTCTGCTGTTTTCAATCAGGATCTCAGCGATCACTGCCTCATTGCCTGCATCTGCTATGGGTCCACAACCACCCCTCATCACTGTCAAATGCTCCTTAAAACACTTCTGCGAGCAGGCCTTTCTAATCGACCTGGTCCGGGTATCCTGGAAGGATATTGACCTCATCGCGTCAGTCGAGGATGCCTGGTCATTCTTTAAAAGTACATTACATTTACATTTAAGTCATTTAGCAGACGCTCTTATCCAGAGCGACTTACAAATTGGTGCATTCACCTTATGATATCCAGTGGAACAGCCACTTTACAATAGTGCATCTAACTCTTTTAGGGGGGGGGGGGGTTAGAAGGATTACTTTATCCTATCCTAGGTATTCCTTAAAGAGGTGGGGTTTCAGGTGTCTCCGGAAGGTGGTGATTGACTCCCCTGACCTGGCGTCGTGAGGGAGTTTGTTCCACCATTGGGGTGCCAGAGCAGCGAACAGTTTTGACTGGGCTGAGCGGGAACTGTACTTCCTCAGAGGTAGGGAGGCGAGCAGGCCAGAGGTGGATGAACGCAGTGCCCTTGTTTGGGTGTAGGGCCTGATCAGAGCCTGAAGGTACGGAGGTGCCGTTCCCCTCACAGCTCCGTAGGCAAGCACCATGGTCTTGTAGCGGATGCGAGCTTCAACTGGAAGCCAGTGGAGAGAGCGGAGGAGCGGGGTGACGTGAGAGAACTTGGGAAGGTTGAACACCAGACGGGCTGCGGCGTTCTGGATGAGTTGTAGGGGTTTAATGGCACAGGCAGGGAGCCCAGCCAACAGTGAGTTGCAGTAATCCAGACGGGAGATGACAAGTGCCTGGATTAGGACCTGCGCCGCTTCCTGTGTGAGGCAGGGTCGTACTCTGCGAATGTTGTAGAGCATGAACCTACAGGAACGGGTCACCGCCTTGATGTTAGTTGAGAACGACAGGGTGTTGTCCAGGATCACGCAAAGGTTCTTAGCACTCTGGGAGGAGGACACAATGGAGTTGTCAACCGTGTTGGCGAGATCATGGAACGGGCAGTCCTTCCCCGGGAGGAAGAGCAGCTCCGTCTTGTCGAGGTTCAGCTTGAGGTGGTGATCCGTCATCCACACTGATATGTCTGCCAGACATGCAGAGATGCGATTCGCCACCTGGTTATCAGAAGGGGGAAAGGAGAAGATTAATTGTGTGTCGTCTGCATAGCAATGATAGGAGAGACCATGTGAGGATATGACAGAGCCAAGTGACTTGGTGTATAGCGAGAATAGGAGAGGGCCTAGAACAGAGCCCTGGGGGACACCAGTGGTGAGAGCACGTGGTGCGGAGACAGATTCTCGCCACGCCACCTGGTAGGAGCGACCTGTCAGGTAGGACACAATCCAAGCGTGGGCCGCGCCGGAGATGCCCAACTCGGAGAGGGTGGAGAGGAGGATCTGATGGTTCACAGTATCAAAGGCAGCCGATAGGTCTAGAAGGATGAGAGCAGAGGAGAGAGAGTTAGCTTTAGCAGTGCGGAGCGCCTCCGTGACACAGAGAAGAGCAGTCTCAGTTGAATGACTAGTCTTGAAACCTGACTGATTTGGATCAAGAAGGTCATTCTGAGAGAGATAGCAGGAGAGCTGGCCAAGGACGGCACGTTCAAGAGTTTTGGAGAGAAAAGAAAGAAGGGATACTGGTCTGTAGTTGTTGACATCGGAGGGATCGAGTGTCGGTTTTTTCAGAAGGGGTGCAACTCTCGCTCTCTTGAAGACGGAAGGGACGTAGCCAGCGGTCAAGGATGAGTTGATGAGCGAGGTGAGGTAAGGGAGAAGGTCTCCGGAAATGGTCTGGAGAAGAGAGGAGGGGATAGGGTCAAGCGGGCAGGTTGTTGGGCGGCCGGCCGTCACAAGACGCAAGATTTCATCTGGAGAGAGAGGGGAGAAAGAGGTCAAAGCACAGGGTAGGGCAGTGTGAGCAGAACCAGCGGTGTCGTTTGACTTAGCAAACGAGGATCGACGAGGATCGTCGATGTCGTCGAAGTAATTTCCTCACCATCTTTAATAAGCATGCCCCTTTCAAAAAATGTAGAACTAAGAACAGATATAGCCCTTGGTTCACTCCAGACCTGACTGCCCTCGACCAGAACAAAAACATCCTATGGCGGACTGCAATAGCATCGAATAGTCCCTGTGATATGCAACTGTGCAGGGAAGTCAGGAACCAATACACGCAGGAAAGCAAAGGCTAGCTTTTTCAAACAGAAATTTGCATCCTGTAGCTCTAACTCCAAAAGGTTTAGGGACACTTTAAAGTCCATGGAGAACAAGAGCACCTCCTCCCAGCTGCCCACTGCACTGAGGCTAGGTAACACGGTCACCACCGAATTTCAACAAGCATTTTGCTATGGCTGGCCATGTTTTCCTCCTGGCTATCCCAACCCCGGCCAACAGCTCCGCAACCCCCACAGCTACCATACCCAAGCCTCCCCAGCTTCTCCTTCACCCAAATCCAGATTGCAGGTGTTCTGAAAGAGCTGCAAAACCTGGACCCGTACAAATCATCTGGGCGAGACAATCTGGACCCTCTCTTTCTAAAATTATCTGCCACCATTGTTGCAACCCCTATTACTAGTTTGTTCAACCTCTCTTTCGTATCGTCCGAGATCCCTAAAGATTGGAAAGCTGCCGCGGTGATCCCCCTCTTCAAAGGGGGTGACCCTCTAGACCCAAACTGTTATAGACCTATATCCATCCTGCCCTGCCTTTCCAAAGTCTTTGAAAGCCAAGTTAATAAACAGATCACTGACCATTTTGAATCCCACCGAATCCCACCGTACCTTCTCCGCTGTCCGGAGTCCGGAGTTGCCCCTCAGTCCGGAGTTAGTAGGGTTGCCAATCCTAGGTCGGCGGCGAGGGTCGCCGTTCCTAGGAGGACACTAAAGCGTACAAAGACTATGGTGGAGTGGGGTCCACGTCCTGCGCCAGAGCCGCCACCGCGGACAGATGCCCACCCAGACCCTCCCCTATAGGTTCAGGTTTTGCGGCCGGAGTCCGCACCTGGGGGGGGGGGGGGGTACTGCCACGTTCTGACCATAGTTCTTTTGTGTTTTCTTTGTTTTAGTGTTGGTGTCAGGACGTGAGCTGAGTGGGCATTCTATGTTGTGTGTCTAGTTTTCCCGTTTCTATGTTTGGCCTGATATGGTTCTCAATCAGAGGCAGGTGTTTGTCATTGTCTCTGATTGGGAACCATATTTAGGTAGCCTGTTTTGTGTTGGGTTTTGTGAGTGGTTGTCTTCTGTCTTCGTGTGTCTGCACCAGACAGAACTGTTTCGTTTTTTTCCACATTTGTTGTTTTGTATTTTGTAGTGTTCACGTTTATTGTCTTTATTAAACATGATGAACACTAACCACGCTGCGCTTTGGTCCTCTCCTTCGTCCACAGAAGAAAGCCGTTACACTTCTGACCTACTGGGAATGTGATGAAAGAAATAAAAGCTGAAATAAATTATTCTCTCTACTATTATTCTGACATTTCACATTCTTAAAATAAAGTGCTGATCCTAACTGACCTAAGACAGGGAATTTTTACTAGGATTAAATGTCAGGAATTGTGAAAAACGAAAAATGTGGCTAATGACGCAATATACCATCTCCCTGGCATGTTGCCACATTTCAGTGGCAACTCGTCATTCAGGGCAGGTGGGGCACCTGTTTTGAGCACCACATTTTTAGCAAAAAAAAAATATATATATGTTTTGCCTGTTTTGCATGTTATTTTGGCAATAATACATGTCACATATCAGTTTGCAAACAATTATAAAAAATTTAATAATCATTGAGTTAATAATACATATCTCCATTGCATATTACATAATTTATACAGCAGCATACAAGACATTTTTGGACTTACCTTGTTGTGCAGTGCTCACTTGAACATGAAGGTGGCACGGTAGTCCTTCGTGGGCAAATTTTGTCATCAAACTTTGTCATCCAAATTTGGCATTCTCTGGATTTATTGTGCTTTCAAGACAACTGGGAACTCTGAAAAAAACAAGGTTGAATTATGATGGCAGTGATCTTCAGGTTGTAGCTCTAGAAAGAGGCCCGAGTTCCTGACTTAGTTGGATGACCGTTCAAAATGTATTTTCCCAGTCGGAGCTCGTTTCCCCCCCCGTTTCAGCTCCTGCTTTTCCCAGTCTCTCTTTTTCTCGCCCTCCTGGGTTTTGACCCTTGTCTGTCCTGACTCTGAGCCCGCCTGCCTGCCCCTGAGCCTGCCTGCCGACCTGTACCTTTGCCCCACCTCTTGATTATTGACCTCTGCTGACTCTGAGCCTGCCTGCCGTCCGGTACCGTTGCCCCACCTCTTGTTTACTGACCCCTGCCTGCCTTGACCTGTCTATTGCCTACCCCTGTTGTATTATTATTAATTCGACGTTGTCTGCATCTGGGTCTTACCTTCATGCCTGATACAGATAATTGGGACCACACACCCACTCCACTGAATAGCAGGCTATTGATTGCTTTGCAATGCTTGCATTTAGCAACTGATTCCTTCCAAACCACTCACTGTTGAATTTGCAATTTCCGATTTGATGTGTAATGTTCATGTCCAATGGCCGATGAACACCGATACTTTTTATATATAATTTGTCTTCATTATTTATCTTCATATGACAAGGAATAAAAAGGATTTGACAGTAGATTGTCAACTTGATTCATGATGATGACTGCTAGCTAAGATTTTGAAAGTATGATGTTGACATGATCAGGCCCATCAAAGCTACTCTAGATATAACGTGATTTGACATCATTTTATCTTTGGCCAATGACCTTGAGCCTTTTTGGATGGGCACTTCTAATGTAACTCTATGGCAGCACACAAGGGGCTTGAATTTTTGAGCTCTACCCTTACATTTGGCAGTGACATAGTGTCCCCATGTGTGACAGAACACTGAGCCAATTATGACACAACTAGAGAACATTACCAACCCCTACACTCCGTATTTTCTGCTGGCTGCCCCACCACCGCAGAAAGCACTGAGCTAGGCTGAAACACCTGCATTTTGGAGCTGCCTTACTAAGGAAAGCAAAAAAGAGACCATGCTTGTATGTGTAACAGGGTTGGTTATGTTTCCACTTGCCTCTAAAGAAATGTGTATTTAATGTTCAAGCATTCTTATTGGTTAGTTCAACTCTGATGACAATAAGGTGTGTTGTGATTGGCCCCGCTTGCAGATAGGGGGAGATCGCGAACGTCAGGTCTTCCCAGTAGGAAAATGTGATGCATGGGGTAGGTCACGTTCTGAATACTGTTTTCTATTTTCTATTTTACAAGTGTACAAGTTTGCTGTACGTTACTGATTTATACATGTGTGGGTATATGGTACCTGTTAGGGATTGAGGGGCTTTCTGGGATGTGCTTTGGCATATGATTGCTGTAAATAAGTGTGTTAGCTAGCATACACCGATGTCATGGTCACATAAGCCACTGCTAACACAGTTGTCTTCATGCTACAGATTTTTTAGCCATGGATGGACATAGGGATTTGAACTTGTGGTTTTACTTAATTCACCGTACTGTCCAATCATTATAACTGCGATTCTGATCCTACACTAATTCATACATAGCCAGATAGCGTAGAACAACAAAAAATAAAAGTGTGTACTGTTTAAAGCTGTCATCAAGGCAAAGAGTCTATTTTGAAGAATCTAAAATAGAAAATATATTTTGTTTTAAATATCACTTTTTTTGTGTTATTTCATAGATTTGATGTTTTCACTATTATTCTTCAATATAGAAAATAGTAAAATTAAAGAAAAATCCTTGAACAAGTAGGTGTGTCCAAACTTTTGACTGGTACTGTATATATAAAGAAAGAAAGGACAATTTATTTTTAACTAAGACAAAATAATTGATTAAGTATGACTGGATTTTATTTATAAATGCCTTTTTCAATTTTGCTGATTCTCTTATAAAATGGGTAAAAGTAATAGAAACCCCAGGTGTAAAATAATAAATAGCGGCTGCTTCTCAGAGAGTTTTGAATTGTCAAGAGGAGTTAAACAAGGGTGTCTGCTGTCACCATATCTATTCGTTATGGCCATGAACTAAAACCTAATTATGTTAAGTGTACAATATTATGTATTGGATCTTAAAAAAATACAACTTTTACATTACCCAGCAGTTTACCTATAAAATGGGCTGACGGTGAAGTAGACATACTTGGTATTCAAATCACAAAAGATATAAATGAACTCTCCACAATGAATTTCAATAAAAACGTGTAAAAATAGACAAGGTCCTCAAACCATGGAGAGATAAATACCAAATTTATGGAAAAATTCCCCTCATTAACTCCTTAATCATATCTCAGTTTACTCACTTACTTATGGCACTGGCTACTCCTGATGATTAGTTTTTCAAATCATATGAGCAAAAAGTATTTTGCTTTATCTGGGACGCTAGACCAGACAAAATACAGCTTGCCTATCTATATAATGAATATGAATTGGGTGGATTGAGATGATTAAATATAAAAGCACTAAACCTCTCTCTAAAAGCTTCACTTATACTTGAACCCTAAATGGTTCTCAAGTAGGTACTAAGAAAAGCTCATCCATTGTTTAAAAATGGCCTGTTTGCCTTTGTGTAGATTGCCATGTCTCATTTTAGATTAATTGAAAATGATACTTTTTTCAAAGTATCTCTCTTTTTCAAACAAGCGTTGCAGGACTGGCTACAATTTCAATTTTATCCCCCTGAAAAGATAGAACAAATATTATGGCTGAACTCTAATGTGCCGGTTGATAAAATACCTGTATTTACGGGAAAGATGTTTGAAAATTGTATTTTGTTCTTAAATTATATTGTAAATTGGAATGGTGGAGTTGTGTCTTTCATGGAGTTATCAGAATTGTACGGGAAGGTCTGCTCAATCCAAGAGTACAACCGATTGATCACAGCATTACCCCAAAAATGGAGGAGGCAGGTGGCGGCAGAAGAAGGTAGGGAACTGGTCTGTCTGCTCAATATAAATGATAAAAACTGGCGGGGGAATAAAAATAGCATAAATAGGAAAGTATACCAACTTCATTTGAGGACCAGGATGTTGACAGCTGCGCCACACAGATTGCAAAATAGTTTGGAAGAGATTTTTGATGTACCGATTCCATGGTATGAGTTAGTATATAAAATGACGCAAGATTCAAGACTTTGTGCTTTTCAGCAAAATGTTGAATGTTTGGGGCATACAATCATCAAAGCTCTGCAGATTTTGTTGTGAGGATACAGAATCAATAGCCCATTTATTTTGGTATTGCCCTCAGTTAGCCTGTTTCTGGTCTAAGGCTCAGGAATGGCTGAAAATGCATAACATTGATCTAAAATTGACCATAGAAATTGTACTGTTGGGAGATCTGGAGTGACCGGGTTAGTCAATTACTAATATACTAATATCCTTAGTATAAATATTTATCTTCAACTCGCAATCTGTGGATTCTATTCGATTAGATAGATTGAAATATTATGTTAAACATCACAGCATAGTTGAAAGATATACCGCAGAAATCCGAAGACGGTGGCCAGCAAAGATAGGTGGGATGGGCTGAGGGAAGCTGAGGGTTGGGGTGTGGAATTGGAGACAAGTGGGAGTGGAGTTGCTGTGCAGGGGATAGAATGACGGTCAAAGATAAAAGTATAAAATATAAAGTAAAATAAAACATAACAAAAAGTACATTTGAGTAACACTGAGGGGCAGTGTTGTTAAAGCTAATGCCAGTTTGCCTGTGGCTGATGCCGTGCAGATGTTTGCACACATGCATATACACACACTCTCATTCAAATGCACATTTGTTGTCACGCCTGCTCCCGCTCTCCCTCCCTGGCACTCGAGGGCGGTTTCCTTGCCCCGGTTGACTCAGCAGGCGCTCATCCCACGTCAGGGCTCAGCCGGATCGTCAGGTTTTTATGCCTCAGCCGGCTCATCAGGCGTCTACACCTCAGCCGGCTCATCAGGCATCTACGCCTCTGCCGGCTCATCGGGTTCCCACGCCTCTACCAGTTCATCGGGATGTTACGCCCAGCCGGCTTGTCCACCGCCCGTGCCTTGGCCGGCCCATCAGGCTCGCCCAGGTGGGACGCCGGGTGGCGCCCCTAGAGGGGGGGTACTGTCACACCTGCTCCCGCTCTCCCTCCTTGGCGCTCGAGGGCGCCAGGCTGCCCAGCATTACGCACTCCTGCCATCATCATTACGCAGATCTGCTTCCCTCGTCACGCGCATCAGCGATTCATTGCACTCACCTGGACTGAATCACCTGACACTGTTCTTGTTGAGGGGCAGCTCTTGGGGTACTGTGGGGGGAATCTTGGAGGGCTGGTGGCCTGGCAGTTGGGAGCTTGGGTCAGTGGCTGATAGATCGCTGGTTCGGGTCCCCGTTTTTGACCTTGTGGGAGATCTGTCAACGTGCACTTGAGCAGGGCGTTGACCGTGGTTGCTTCTGTGTGTCGCTCTGGATGGGAGTCGGTTCGATGACTAATGTGATGTAGTTGTTGAGCGGCTTCACTGCAAGTATATTATTGTATGTTATAAATATTAAATTAAAAATTTATAAAAAGAAAAGAAAAAGAATTACACGGGCAGTTTGAAAAAAACGTATCCTGTCCGAATCATCCTCTGGAAAATGCTTAATTCTGCAGGAGTTATTATTAAGACTATAGCCCTATTCGCACAGGACTAGTATTACTAGAGAATGTTGGTTCCAGAAATACTAGTCCCGTGCGAATAGCGCTATAGTCTTAATAATAACTCCCACAGAATCAAGCATTTCTTGCAGTAAAATGATACACCAAATGTAGGCAAAATTTGGACTTGGTAACAGGAGTGGAGAAATATTATTTCTTTCTGCATCTTGAGAATTCAATGCTCAGTTAGATATGATCTGTAGATGTGCTGAAATCTTATCAGAAACACATTGGGTTGTTTTTACATCGTTCTTTTTCCTTATGTCATTTGGACATTTTGTATTTTTTGCCTTATTGTATTTTCTCCACAGTCCCTAAATGTCTTTGCTCCTCAAAATAAGACAGAGAAAACTTGCCAACTATTTTATTTATTTATGTTCACCTTTATTTAACTAGGTAGGCCAGTTGAGAACAAGTTCTCATTTACAACTGCGACCTGGCCAAGATAAAGCAAAGCAGTGCGCCAAAAACAACACAGAGTTACACATGGGAAGAACAATCGTACAGTCAATAACACAATAGAAAAATATGTATACAGTGTGTGCAAATGAAGTAAGAAGGTGAGGTAATAAATAGGCCAATAGTGGCGAAGTAATTACAATTTAGCAATTTCCACTGGAGTGATATATGTGCAGATGAGGATGTGCAGGTAGAAATACTGGTGTGCAAAAGAGCAGAAAAACAAAAACTAATATGGGGATGAGGTAAGTAGTTGGTTGGATGGGCTATTTACAGATGGGCTGTCTACAGCTGCAGCGATCGGTAAGCTTCTCTGACAGCTGACGCTTAAAGTTAGTGAGGGAGATATAAGTCTACAATTTCAGTGATTTTTGCAATTGGCAGCAGTCATTGGCAGCAGAGAACTGGAAGGAAAGGCGGCCAAAGAAATGTGTTGGCTTTGGGGATGACCAGTGAAATATACCTGCTGGAGCGAGTGCTACAGGTGGGTGTTGCTATGGTGACCAGTGAGCTGAGATAAGGCGGAGCTTTACCTAGCAAAGACTTATAGATGACCTGGAGCCAGTGGGTTTGGCGACGAATATGTAGCGAGAGCATACAGGTCGCAGTGGTGGGTAGTATATGGGGCTTTGGTGACAAACTAGATTGAAGCATTCATTCTATCGATCTATTACATTATTCTGTTTCGCAAGGGTTTATTTAGTCTTCTAGGGCAACATATAATGACAAAAGAGAAGCTACATACATCTAACTATAGGCAAGTTGACTAAATCAGGCTAAACAAAATCCTGCACTCCCTGTCAAAAAGTTGTTCTGTTGTCTTTGACTGTAGCCTGTAGCGCATTTTCTATATTTGCGGGTTAGGGTTGGGTGTGGTCCTCAGATTTCCACTTTATCACATATAGTCGGGCGGTTGCGTATAGGTTAATGGCAGTTGTGGGTGGGTGCTGATGAACAAACAGCTGACCCGCGCACCACTAATGTCCGGGAGTCCAGCAGCAACCGGACCAGGTCTGGTGCTGGGTCAGGCAGCACACCTTGGGCAGGGATGTCCTGGACATCTCAGACGGGACCCAGGGCTGTGGTCGGCTCAGGAGAGGGTAGTTCCTCAGGAGCTGGTGCTGGTGGTGGGTCCAGGGCTGTGGCTGGGACGGACCCAGTTCAGGGCTGGATGGGTCGTTGGGTGTAGCAGCAGGTGTTTCAGAAGAAGGTGGCTGAGTCGCAGGTTGTTCCACTGGGAGCTGCTGCACTGATTTATGTGGGATAAGTGGCGCCTCTGGGGACTCCAGTGCTGGAGGTTGCCAGATGGACTGGATGACCGACGGCTGCTGGGTCAGCCGGAGTTGTTCTGGCTTCTGCTGGCCTAGTAAAGAGTTGTGTGGCCCTTGGCTAGGTGGAGGTTTAGACTCGGTTGTCAGCTGAGGTGCTGGCTTGAGCAAAGGTGGTGAACAGATTGTTCTAGTCCCGGGGGTTGCTGGGCCACAGGCTTGCAGTAAAACTGCAGGATCTGTGGTGCTGGGTGTGGCGGAAGAGGTTCCTGCTCTGCTATAGAACCTGGGTGGTGGCAGAATCTCCCTGAGGGCTGCTACCGGCACCCCCAACATTGTCCTAGGGACTGGAAAGCCAGGTATAACAGCTCAGGTTGGCGATACTGTAGAAATGACAGGACCATAATAATAGCACATAATTTGGTTGGTGCTTATATTTGTCCTATTTCACACATGCATAAGTGTGTATTATACACGTGTGTATTGGAAATGTTGCATATCCCAACTCCCCCTGAGACAACCTCAGAGAGTGGGATCACGGCCAGAGTCAGCCATTATCGACAGTGACCCCGGAGAAAGTAGGGTTAAGTGCCTTGCTCAAGAGAACACCAGCATATTTTTCACCTTGTTGGCTCGGGATTCGAACAAGCAACATTTAATTTACTGGCCCAACACTCAAACCGCTCAGCTACCTGATGGCTAACTGCCCTAGCAACTTCCCAAGCAACCAATCAGGGTCACACAGGTAAGAGAGAGTTTTAGAGGCCAGTTTATGGTACCCCTTAATGATCTCATTTGACATCAAAATGAGTCAAACCAAGTTGAAACTGTGTAAAATGGATAATGGAACTACATTTATAGTCTCTTCACTCTGTCCAGCTTGCAACTGTAAAGTCATCGAAACAAATTCTAGACTGTCAGGGAGAATCGAATATTCTAAAAGCAATGGATATGGATACAGGACTTAATTTGCTAATTTTGACGACGAGGAAATACAACCAATTTTAAGTGCGGCCCTCCCGAACTTGGTGAAGACTGAATGCGGCCGCAGGGCACAATTAGTTTGAGACCCCTGCACTTGACTCTCAGGCACCGCTCCTGGGAGATGGGGAGTGGAGTGTGCAACTTGAGGGTTGTGAGGTGCTGATACGATTCACCGGCATGGAAATCATTACACAAGTAATTGTACTGTATTAGAGGCCGATTTTGTATTATTATTATTTCTTTCATCACATACAGCCGAATAAATTATAATTTTATATTCATCCACTGTCTGACATGTTTCTGGATGATGTGATGACATCGTTTCTGCTCGTGCTGCTCTCCAGTGAGTGTGCATTCGTAATTGGCTCTCTAAACCCGGATCTAGAAAGATGGCAACAACCACGAAACGGCATATGCAAACGCGAGTAGATTACATTGAAGACAGCTGTCATCCATCTTGGACACTGTCTCTAGTTCATAGAAATTAGCTCAGTGATCTTAACAGTGACTGCTATCCCACATTCCACAATTATGACTTGTGTTAAGTTCAAGCTAAAGTCTGAAATAGTAGACTGCAGACTCATCATCATCTACAGATGTAGGATCTTAAGATTTTTCTTACTTTCAACTGAGGGATAAGATGTTGCTGCTGACAGGTAGAGGGCTGTGTTGAAGTTTTTTATACATCCCTTTTTCTCCCCAATTGGTAGTTACAGTCTTGTCTCCCCATGTCCTCTGAAACACGACCCAGCCAAGCCACACTGCCCGCTTAAACCAGAAGCACCACTGTGTCAGAGGAAACACCGTACACCTGGCACCCGTGTAAGCGCCCGCCACAGGAGTCAGTAGAGCGTGATGGGACAAGGACATCCCGGCCGGCCAAACCCTCCCCTAATCCAGACGACACTGGGCCAATTGTGCGCCGCCCCATGGGTCTCCCTGGACTCGAACCTGGATCTCTAGTGGCACAGCTAGCACTGCGTAGACCACCGCACCACTCAGGAGGCCTGGGTTGAAATTTCGAAATACAACATGAAAGGGGATTTGGTGTTTGCAGAAATTGGGCCAGTCTTTTCCTACTCCTAGACGTTTCCTATTTTTGCATTAATCCTCACTTTGTTCACAAATGTATTGGACAATGCAACACTTCGCTGTCCATGTCCCCCCTTCCCTGCATATCTGTTAATATTCTAATGTAAATTTGTTGGATTGCCATCCTTGTATTTATATTGCAGCTATATTTATTCCATTTTTATTCCAATAAGGCTATTACTTTTAACTTACATACTCCTATTCTTATTATGTCACATTGTTTAGAGGTGAACCTGCAAGTAAGCATTTCATTGTACATGTGCATATGACAAATACACTTGACTTGAAGTAGGTTGATAGGCCTTTATATATGCAATATCTGTGACTGCCTTTTAAGGCCTTATTTCAACTAGATGACTCGAGCACTTTGCTGACTGGCCTCGACCTGGTTCCATATTTGGTTCAAACTTTGCTTACCGCTCTGTGAGGTTTGTATAGCTTTTCCCCACTGCTTTTAGCTTTACTGCCACCTGCTGGTTCATCCAGTCTAACACGCTTCTGACTTTGGCTGAGTCTCAATTCTCGTCTCTTCTCCCCAAGTGAGTACTTGCACACTTCCCGTCACAGATTTAAAAGCACTGGATTGGTGTAAACATTGGCTGGAAGGAGTTTCCACCATTGTTAAATCCATGATGGGGTGTGCAAGTGTGCGCTTAATAATAATAATAATAATAATGTATTTTACATAGCGCTTTTCAATTACAGATAATCTCAAAGACGCTTAAAAACAAAAGTACATGTAGTTCTCGGGCTGGACAATGGTCTTCAACAGAGGCACTCTCCTCAGCCGTGCTGTTCTCAGGTTCTCTGAGCCCGGAAGCAGGGGGGAATCAGTGGACTCATCCGGAGGGGGAGAGGCAAGCAAGTCAGTAAGACAGGTCCAGAACATCAGGCCAGCCGTGGCCATCCCCAGCTTCTTTGCAGACTTTGTGGGTAGATACTCCTCAAACAACATATAGAACCCTCCTTAGGGAGAAGGGTAGAGAATCGTGACTCAGCCCATTTCTGTATACTATCTGTCCTGCACTTGGTGAAAAGTACTGGGAAATACCGGTACAGAATACACACCAAAAAAACTATTGGGTACTACGTTCTTATACACCATAGACCAATACTTCACTAAACTTGGTGATAAACACTAAAACATCTACAGTAGTTAGTAAATAGATGTGGGGACACAGAGGCGAGAGCAAGGACAATACATGAATAACAAATTATAGAAAAAGTTAATGTGCATCCCCTCTCTTACGGAACAGCAGCAGCCATGTCAGCGAAGACACATACTGGAGTTGGGACACTTAGTTAAAACTCTCCTTCCTCCCTCTGTCATCTGAAGGGAGCTACGGTAACAGGGTGGTTCTAATGCACTGTTGGAATGTTCCTCGGCGGGTCGGACACGTTAGTGGTTAGCCGGTTAGTGGCTGGCTCCAGCAGCCCCCCAGGGGTACAGCCTTGATTAATTGAGCTGGCAGATTTATGACGGCCTAGCAGCCGGTGGGGGGAAGCTCTTGGTTCGCTCCCAGCCGTAATTACAGGCTTCCCACTGCATGGGGTAACCTGTGTGTCACGCACGGCAGGACCGCATTCTCACTGTGATGAGTCTGAGGTCCGTCGGCCAGTCGAAACTGACTATCAGTCCTTTGGCTTGATGTGCAGTAGTGGCGGGCCGCAGCCGAATATCATCAGCCCTTTCCCTGACTCAAACATTGTTTAACTCAGAGACGGTGGGTCTGAGTGGCTGCTGCAGCCTTGATCATTATAGTGACTTTCATGTACAGTGCTATCAGTGTTAAACTTATTGAGACTGCAGAGAGCAGACTGTACCTATTGGACTGTAATGCGACATAAGGATAGACAAGAGAGCAGAGAATAGAGGCATGAGGAGAAACATTGTCAATGTTGTGTTGTTATACAGCATACAAAAGAGTCCCTTCAAACACTGATAGCCCAATACACCTTTAGTGTACAGTAGAGTATAGTGAGTCCTGAACACGAGCTGATGGAAGAAATCAGCTCCACCTCAGTTAATAGTGACCTCGGCAGTCCTAGACAGATGTGGCTCCCGAGTGGCGCAGCGGTCTAAGGCACTGCATCTCAGTGCTAGAGGTGTCACCATAGACCCTGGTTCGATTTCAGGCTGTATCACAACCGGCTGTGATTGGGAGTCCCATAGGGCGGCGCACAATTGGCCCAGTGTCTTCTGGGTTAGGGTTTGGCCGGGGTAGGCAGTCATTGTAAATAAGATTTTTTTCTTAACTGGCTTGCCTAGTTTAAAAAAATAGATAACTATGGATACCATATCAACCTACTCAATTCTATAGGCAAACTAGGACTTCTCAGTCTACCAATGTGACTAGTAATTTATATGTGAAGGATATGCATATGCCCATAGCCACAGGAGCTCTAGGTGGTCTACCTCCAACTGTAAATATTCCCTGTATAAAGAGAACGTATATCTAAAGGATATGTCATTACAGTAAGACAGTTGCTAGGTAACCAGGGAGGATAATTGTGAATTTCAACATCAAATCTTTGAGCCAACTATGTGTTGTCATGCTACAGTATTAGATTTGACTTGTTAACAGAGTTGTATGTTGTTGATGCTTGTCTACTGACTGTTTTATTACAGTAAGGGTGTCTTGGTGCAATACTTGCACACAACTAGATCTTGGCAACACACACAGATAGGTCTACACATGCACTCACAAAAACACACAGGTACACACACCCACATGCACACTAGGCCTTGCCACGGTAGATGGGGAATCGAAGCTGACTGCTCCCCCTCCTTACTGCCAGATTTATGGAGGGCATTAAATGCTATGTCTGCAGAACGAACAGAGTACACAGTGTAACAAGCTGTAACATCCCTGAGTTAAAGCTCTCACGAGGCAGGTTCCCTGGAAGGAGAGGTAGAAAAAAACAGCCCCTGGAGAAATTCCTCAGATTTTTGTTTGTATTTTTGGGAGCAATAACTATGGAGAAGCACAGTGGGAGTGTGTTTGCGCACAACAACAATGCTAAAGCACACGGCCAAGTGTGAACAGATTGATGGCACTCTGGGCACGTTTCAGGATGATACCAGTATAGCCCCACATGAATAAATACTGTGTTATGAGCAGTTATAAGCACTACGTGTATCAGTCATAGTATTTACAGTATAGCCACCTCAGTTGCCCTACAGCAGCACACATATTTCAAGTGTTTGACATCATGGATTGAAAGGCTACAAGTGCGCACTGTAGAGGAAAGTGGGGTAAGTTGAGAAATGTGTTTTTATATTCAGCAAGGGAAATATAGTATTCTTTCTAACAAAGATATCTACATATTGTATATTTCAGGATGTTGGGTATGCCTGAAAAAAAAAAAAGGACTCATGGCACAACTTACCTTGGGTATCTAGTAAATTGAGCCGCGGAACAGTGTAAGTTAAGTACATTTTTGTACTGAATTAAATATTACAACTATCTTTTTAAAACTATGTATTTCTTTATTTCCAAAACACAATTACAGTCACTTGTTTATTTTAATCATTTTAAGCATCTTTTAACACAGGTTTAACACATAACAAACACATTTTTTAACACTTTTATTAACATAGGCCAGGGATGATCCATACCTCATATCCAATCATTAATGCCAGTATTACACCTGGGAAGAAAACACTTCAATTTGCTCAACTTGTCATTGGCTCAACTTACCCCATGGCCATTGGCTCAACTTACCCCAAGGCAAACATTTTGACTATATTAACCCACACAGCTACAAGGATGCTCTTTCATGCTAGGTTTAAGACTTCATATTGTGGTAGTCCCGACCCATTGTTCACCCATCTTGGAATACCTGATGGTCAAATGCTGACCCTTTTCAGGTGTTATCTCAGTTTTTCACAATTCCTGACATTTAATCGTAGTAACAATCCCTGTCTTAGGTCAGTTAGGATCACCACTTTATTTTAAGAATGTGAAATGTCAGAATAATAGTAGAGAGAATGGTTTATTTAAACTTTTATTTCTTTCATCACATTCCCAGTGGGTCAGAAGATTACATACACTCAATTAGTATATGGTAGCATTGCCTTTAAATTGTTTAAATTGGGTCAAACATTTTGGGTAGCCTTCCACAAGCTTCCCACAATAAGTTGGGTGAATTTTGGCCCATTCCTCCTGACAGAGCTGGTGTAACTGAGTCAGGTTTGTAGGCCTCCTTGCTCGCACATGCTTTTTCAGTTCTGCCCACAAATTTTCTATAGGATTGAGTTCAGGGCTTTGTGATGGCCACTCCAATACCTTGACTTTGTTATCTTGAGATGTTGCTTCAATATATCAACATCATTTTCCTACCTCTTGATAACATCTATTTTGTGAAGTGCACCAGTCCCTCCTGCAGCAGAGCACCCCCACAACATGATGCTGCCACCCCCGTGCTTCACGGTTGGGATGGTGTTCTTTGGCTTGCAAGCCTCCCCCTTTTTCCTCCAAACATAACGATGGTCATTATGGCCAAACAGTTCTATTTTTGTTTCATCAGACTAGAGGACATTTCTCCAAAAAGTACGATCTTTGTCCCCATGTGCAGTTCCAAACCGTAGTTTGGCTTTTTTACGCTGGTTTTGGAGCAGTGGCTACTTCCTTGCTGAGCAGCCTTTCAGGTTATGTCGATATAGGACTCGTTTTACTGTGGATATAGATAGTTTTGTACCTGTTTCCTCCAGCATCTTCACAAGGTCCTTTGCTGTTCTGGGATTCATTTGCACTTTTCGCACCAAAGTACGTTCATCTCTAGGATAGAGAACGCGTCTCCTTCCTGAGCGGTATGACGACTGTGTGGTCCCATGGTGTTTATACTTGCATACTATTGTTTGTACAGATAAACGTGGTACCTTCAGGTGTTTGGAAATTGCTCCCAAGGATGAACCAGACATGTGGAGGTCTACAAATTTTTTTCTGAGGTCTTGGCTGATTTCTTTTGATTTTCCCATGATGTCAAGCAAAGAGGCCCTGAGTTTGAAGGTAGGCCTTTGAATACATACACAGGTACACCTCCAATTGACTCAAATTATGTCAATTAGCCTATCAGAAGCTTCTAAAGCCATGAAATTATTTTCTGGAATTTTCCATGCTGTTGAAAGGCACAGTCAACTTAGTGTATGTAAACTTCTGACACGCTGGAATTGTGATACAGTGAATTATAAATGAAATAATCTGTCTGTAAACAATTGTTGGAAAAATTACTTGTGTCATGCACAAAGTAGATGTCCTAACTGACTTGCCAAAACTATAGTGTGTTGACAAGAAATGTGTGGAGTGGTTGAAAAACGAGTTTTAATGACTCCAACCTAAGGGTATGTAAACTTCTGACTTCAACTGTATAACAAGCTGTCACTTACCGAACCGTACAAAGCTATAAACATGCAGGAAAACTTACGTCCAGACACTGCCTTTTTTGTTGCTGCCGATTTTAATTAATTCTGTGTCATTAAGACACCTGATGCCCAACTTTCACCAACACATCTCCGAAAGTGCTAGACCACTGTTATTCTAGCCACATGCAAGCATACAAGGCCCTCCCTTGTCTGTCATTCAGCAAATCAGATCATGACTCCATACACCTGCTTCCTGTTTATGAGCAGAAGCTCAAAAAGGGACTAACCATGACTCGCTTTGTTGAGAAATTGTCATCAGAATCAGAGATCATGCTACAAGACTGCTTTGCTTGCGCTGATTGGAATATGGTCAGAGACTACGCCGATAACATTAAAGCGCTAAACACCTCCATCACCAGCTTCATACGGAAATGCACAGTAAAGGTTCGCCGCTTCCCCAATCAAAAGCCCTGGATTAACACCGAGGTTGACGCTAAACTAAAGGACAGGGCTACCGCACACAGGGCTGTCACAGACAACCCTGAGGCTCCGGCTGAGGACAGAAACAAGTACAATATGTCCCGCTACGACCTCCACATATATACTGAACAAAAATATAAACGTAACCAAGTGTTGGTCCCATGTTTCCTGAGCTGAAATAAAAGATCCCTGAATGTTCCATTAAAAGCAAATTTCTCTCAAATTATGTGCACACATTTGATTAAATCCCTATATTATCTTAGTGAGAATTTCTCCTTTGCGAAGATAATCCATCCACCTGACAGGTGTGGAATATCAAGGATCTGATTAAACAGTATGACAATTACACAGGTGCACCTTGTGCTGGGGGACCATAAAAGGCCACTCTAAAATGTGCAGTTTTGTCACACAACACAATGCCACAGATGTCTCAAGTTTTGAGGGAGTGTGCAATTAGTATGCTGACTACAGGAATGTCCACCGATGCTGTTGCCAGATAATTGAATATTAATTGTTCTACCATAAGCCACCTCCAACATTGTTTTAGAGAATTTGGCAGAACGTCCAATTGGCCTCACAACCGCAGACCACATGTAACCACTCCACCCCAGGACCTCCACATCCGGCTTCTTCTGCAGGATTGTCTGAGACCAGCCAACCGGACAGCTGATGAACCTGTGGGTTTGCACAACCAAAGAATATCTGCACAAACTGTCAGAAACCGCCTCAGGGAAGCTCTTTTGCATGCTCGTCATCCTCACCAGGGTCTTGACCTGACTCGTAACTGACTTCAGTGGGCAAATGCTCACCTTCGATGGCCACTGGCACGCTGGAGAAGTGTTCTCTTCACTGATTAATCCTGGTTTCAACTGTAGCGGGCAGATGGCAGACAGCGTGTATGGCGTTGTGTGGGCGAGCGGTTTGCTGATGTCAACATTGTGAACAGTGTGCCCCATGGTGGCAGTGGAGTTATGGTATGGGCAGGCATAAGCTACGGACAACGAACACAATTGCATTTTATCGACGACAATTGAATGCACAGAGATACAGTGAGGAGATCCTGAGGCCCATTGTCGTACCATTCATCCGCCGGCATCACCTCATGTTTCAGCATGATAATGCACAGCACCATTTTGCAAGGATCTGTACACAATTCCTGGAAGCTTAAAATGTTCTTACATGACCTGCAACTCACCAGACATGTCACCCATTTAGCATGTTTGGGATGGTCTGGATTGACATGTCCAACAGCATGTTTCAGTTCTCGCCAATATCCAGCAACTTCGCACAGCCATTGAAGAGGAGTGGGAGAACGTTCCACAGGCCACAATCAACAGCCTGATCAACTATATGCAAAGAAGATGTGTTGCGCTGCATGAGGCAAATGGTGGTCACATCAGATACTGACTGGTTTTCTGATCCACACCCTTACTTATTTAAAAGGTATCTACTGTATGACCAACAGATGCATATATGTATTCCCAGCCATGTGCAAATTGACAGATTTCATTATATGAACTGAAATTGTTGCATGTTGCATTTATATTTTTGTTCAGTGTAGGAATAAAGCTCTGACGCCGCCGCTTGTGGCAGGGCCTACAATCCATTAGCCCAGAGATGCCTCTCTTCCAGAAGAACGCTTCGACAATAGCAACACCGTACCGTGCATGAGGGCCCCCACCGACGTGAGTCAGGTCTTTAACCATCCACATCAATGGGGCTTTAGTGGAGTGGGTCGAGAGCTTCAAGTTCCTCTGTGTCCAAATCACTAAGGACTTAAAATGGTTCACTCACAATCGCACAGTCGTGAAGAAGGCGCAATAGCGCCTCTTCCCCCTCAGGAGGTTCAAAAGGTTTGGCATGGGCCCTCAAATCCTCAAAAAGTTTTACGGCTACACCATTGAGAGCATCTTGACTGGCCGCATCACTACTTGGTATGGCAACAGCACCAATCCCGATCGCATGGCGCTACAGAGGGTGGAGCGGACAGCCCAGTACATCACTGGGGCCGAGCTCCCTGCTATCCAGGACCTCTATATCAGGCGGTGTGAAAGGAAGGCCCGGAAAATTGTTAAAGAATCCAGCTATCCAAGCCATAGACTGTTCTCTCTGCGGTACCGGTGCATCAAGTTTGACACCAACCGGCTCCTTAACAGCTTCTATCCCCAGCCATAATACTGCTAAATAGCTAACATAATGGCTACAGAGACTATATGAGTTGGCCCTTGTTTTTATTGTTATTTTTGCACTCTCTCTGTGCACACTCACAAGACTCTACACACTCACGCACACTGACACTCTAAGACACACATAACATGCACACACATTTATACTGACTAGACACACACAGTACACACATACAGTACACTCTCATACAATAGCAATTTACGCTGCTACTACTTTGCTTAAAATCAGTTTTTTGGACCTGCTGTAACTTCCTTACCACTTTTCCCATGCGGTTTATTCCTTCATATACACCAAGAAATGATGACCTCTTCCTAAATATTTGGTCAAATTATTAATTTTGTGTATGGTTTCCTAGAGACAGGAGTTGCTCAACTTACCCCTTTGGCTCAATTTAGCTCATTCTCCCCTACACTAACAAATTACATTCTCCTGTATTTTTTGTGGCTTATATTTATCCTTCTTTTTGAGTGTATCTGCACTTTTAGGTAGATGTAACCTCTAACTACTCATACAGGGTTAGATATTAGTCAAGTTTATGATTGGGGTAGGTAAAATGATCTGATTCTAGAACTGCAACTTCAACTATATATTTGTCTAATCCCAGAGAAGTGCAACCGAGAACCAGTAGAGGGTAGTAGATTGTCAGTGGAGTTAATATTTTTCACACATAATCAATATGCATGTGTACAGTCACACATGACCAAAGTTGTTACCACATTGCACTCATACTTGGTCCAATAAATATCTTGTGAGAAATACTTTTGACGTGCCACAACTGTGTGCAACCTTTACACACTCATCTCTTCTCATACAATATGTAATCTGCATTTGGTGAGAAAGGCCAACAACAGCTAAGAGCAGGAAAATGCAAAATAATCCAAAAGGAATTTTCATTTGACTTATTTCATAACTAGACGGCTATATGGCTGGCAAGCAAAAATAACGTCAATGACTACAATCACAAAGCATTTCATGTTTTTTCTCTTCGCTTGTTAGGAGCGTATCGATTTACAGTTTATTTCATTGGAAAATATGGATGAACCGACCACGGAAAAAAAACAATGGTACCTTGTTGCATTGGTCCCTTCAACTTTCACATCAAAGGATGTTCTTAAACAGGAGATGCGTTTTCCTTCCGACTGCTGTGTTGTTGTTTTATGATTTATATCAAACACACACAGAACATTCAATTAAATGCAGGCAACCAAAAGCTCTTTCAATTACCAACAATCTCCACCACTTTACAATACCTACAGCGCTTTCAGAAAGTATTCACACTCTTTGAATTTTTCCACATTTTGTTGTGTTACAAAGTGGGAAAAGCTATTTATTTAATTGTAATTTTTTGTCAACAATCTACACAAAATACTCTGTAATGTCAAAGTGGAAGAAAAGTTCAAAAAAAAATATGAAAGCTAAAACTCTAATATATCTTGATTAGATGAGTATTCAACCTCCTGAGTCAATACATGTTAGAATAAGCTTTGGTAGCGATTACAGCTGTGAGTCTTTCTGGGTAAGTTTCTAAGAGCTTTCCACACCTGGGTTGTGCAACATTTGCCCATTATTCTTTTCAAAATGTTTCAAGCTCTGTCAAATTGGTTGATGATCATTGCTAGACAACCCAGGTGTGGATAGCTCTTAGAAACTGCTCTTAGATTTTCAAGCAGATTTAAGTTAAAACTGTAACTCGGCCACTCAGGAACATTACTGTCTTCTTGGTAAGCAACTCCAGTGTAGATTTGGCCTTGTGTTTTAGGCTTTTGTCATGCTGAAAGGTGGATTTCTCTCCCGGTGTCTGATGGAAAGCAGACTGAACCAGTTTTTCCTCTAGGATTTTGCCTGTGCTTAGCTCCATTCCATTTATTTTCAACCCTGAAAAACTCCCCAGTCCTTAACAACTACAAGCATACACATAACATGCAGCCACCACTATGCTTGAAAATATGGAGAGTGGTACTCAGTAATGTGATGTATTAGATTTTCCCCGGACATAACACTTTGTATTCAGGACAAAAAGTGAATTGCTTTGCCACACTTTTTTGCAGTATTACTTTAGTGCCTTGTTGCAAACAGGATGCATGTTTTGGAATATTTTATTCTGTCAAGGCTTCCTTCTTTTCAATCTGTCAATTAGGTTAGTGTGGTGGAGTAACTACAATGTTGTTGGTCCAACCTTAGTTTTCTCTTATCTCAGCCATTAATTAAACTCTGTAACTCTCATAAAGTCACCATTGGCCTCATGGTGAAATCCCTTAGCGGTTTTCTTCCACTCCGGCAACTGAGTGAGGAATGAAGCCTGTATCTTTGTAGTGACTCGGTGTAATTAATAACTTTGCCATGTTGAAAGGGATATTCAATGTCTGCTTTTTTAAAAACCTGTCTACCAATAGGTGCCCTTCTTTGCAAGGCATTGGAAAAAATAAAAATAAGATAAAAAACAGACATTGAATATCTGTCACGCCCTGACCTTAGTTCCTTTTTTTATGTCTCTATTTTGGTTTGGTCAGGGCGTGAGTTGGGGTGGGCATTCTATGTCTGGTGTTCTATGTTGTCCTTTTCTATGTGTTTGGCCGGGTATGGTTCTCAATCAGAGGCAGCTGTCTATCGTTGTCTCTGATTGAGAACCATACTTAGGTAGCCTGTTCCCACATGTGTTTGTGGGTAGTTGTTTCCTGTTTTGTGTTTTTTCACCTTACAGGACTGTTTCGTGTCGTTCACTCTCTTAGTTGTTTTTTGTCATTCAGTGTTCAGTTTATTTAATTAAATTACAATGAACACTTACCACGCTGCGTGTTGGTCCAATGATTCCTATTCCTCATCATCAGACGAAGAGGAGCGTTACAATATCCTTTTGTGGTTGAATCTGTGTTTAAAATGTACTGCTCAGCTGAGGGACCTTGCAGATAATTGTATGTGTGGCGTACAGAGATGAGGTAGTCATTCAAAAATCATATGAAACACTATTATTGCACACAGAATGAGTCCATGCAACTCATTAAGTGACTTGTTAAGAACATTTGTACTCCTTAACGTATTTAGGCTTGCCAAAACAACAGGGTTGAATACTTATTGACCCAAGACATTTCAGCTTTCAATTGAATTATTAATTTGTACACATTTCGAAAACATAATTCCACTTCGACGTTATGAGGTATTGTTTGTAGGCGTGACAAAAAAAAAGTGATTTAATACATGTAACACAACAAAATTTGGAAAAAGCCAAAGGGTGTGTATACTTTCTGAAGACACTATACACGTAGATGCCTGTCTGTATGCCAAGAGGTGGAAATCTGGAAGTATTATCCAAACATACTGTGCCAATTCTGAAAATAGATCCTGTTATCAGCTCAAAGTACACATAAGTTCACAGAAACACACAAATGAATGCAGAAATGCTCATAGTCGCGCGTATATAGAAAAAATAATGCATGATATTAGGTATGACTCTTAGATAGGCCTATACCATCCTTAACCCTAAACAGATATGACAGATAGGATTCCTTATTACTTCAATGGGTTACTGTTCAGTGCCCCCTGGAGTTCTTTCTCATAACTACATGCAATTGAAAAATAAAGGCTTGGTTGCTGTGAGGTTTATGTTGAACTCCCAGGCAAGAGACAGCTTTATGAAATAACTCTTGATGTGAGTAAGATGTCATTCCAGAAATAGGTCAGATCACAATCTTGGCATGAACATGTACCATTTGAGTTCCATGTAACTGAAAATTACCACAGCCTGACCATACCCACGTGAAAAAATACTACAGGTTTACTATGGAATACTACAGTACTTGTTATAGAATTCTGTAGTAAACTGTAGTATACTGTAGAATAATATACCTCACACTGTACTATCCCTCGATCATGTTGTAGTATACTGTAGAATAATATAGTAAATAATACAGTATTATCCGCAAACAAACACTGTCTTACAGAAGTCTGCAAAAGCACTATAGTCTGCAAAGACACTTGTTTTTTTAAACTATAGTAATGCTACCATGTTTAATTTGCATATACACAGCCAATTCCTCACCCCCATATTGCAATTTGTACCACCCATAAGTGAGAAACACACCAAGTATAGACCATGCATTGCAGTAGCACTGAACCTATCCATTTAGACCCCAGTCCTACCTACCTAAAGATTATGGAAAATGTATTTATCTAGTAGGTTTCCTCAAGTAGAAAGCCCCTAGTTCTATGTCAAAGATGATAAAATAGGCCTCCCGGGTGGCGCAGTGGTCTAGAGCACTGCATCGCAGTGCTATGCTGCGCCACCAGAGTCTGGGTTCGCGCCCAGGCTCTGTCGCAGCCGGCCGCGACCGGGAGGTCCGTGGGGCGACGCACAATTGGCTTAGCGTCGTCCGGGTTAGGGAGGGTTTGGCCGGTAGGGATATCCTTGTCTCATCGCGCTCCAGCGACTCCTGTGGCGGGCCGGGCGCAGTGCGCGCTAACCGAGGGGGCGGGTGCACGGTGTTTCCTCCGACACATTGGTGCGGCTGGCTTCCGGGTTGGAGGCGCGCTGTGTTAAGAAGCAGTGCGGCTAGGTTGGGTTGTGCTTCGGAGGACGCATGACTTTCGACCTTCGTCTCTCCCGAGCCCGTACGGGAGTTGTAGCGATGAGACAAGATAGTAATTACTAGCGATTGGATACCACGAAAATTGGGGAGAAAAGGGGATAAAATTAAAAAAAAAAAAAAAAAAAAAAAAAAAGATGATAAAATAAAAATACTACACTAATGCTCGCAAAAACACTACAGTAAATACTACAGTATGCAAAAACACAACATTTACAACTATAGTATATACCGATTTGTTTTTACTACAGTATTTACACTATTGTACAGTAAATACTACAGTAAATACTACAGTAAATACTACAGTAAAGTCCACAAATAAATGGATTTTCCGAAGACATCTTCAGGGACCTTCTCAAAGAAATGGTATAGATAGTTATGTTTTATAAATATAAATAAGCTACAGGTAAGTGAAATTACATTCCCAAGGTGGTGGGTCTCAAAGTTCCCTTAGAATTCACTTATCATCTTGACATAACATCCCAACCATTACTTGGATATAGTTGTTTATGAGCTGTTATCATTCGCTGATTGTGTATTTTTGTGGACATGGAAGGGAAATTCTGCTCGGTGAGTCAAGAATGGCATGATTGTCTTATCTTAGAGTTTGCTGAAGACAGGAAATGACTTAGTAAAGGGGGAAAAAGACTAGCATAATCTAATGCATTCCAGGAACTGCAGATGTTTCTTAATGTTAGGGGAGGGTATATGCTGTTTAACCCTTTCACCAAGTCATGACTGTGATAAATGTTCACTATCTAAAAAAAATCACAATGCTGTATCTCTTGTCTCCGGAAGCCCTGTGGAGACACTATCGTAGGGCAACTTTTTCTCTTCTATGACAATTTGTCGGTCGTGGCGAAATATGTTTTTTAATGCAATGTAAAATGGTAAATGAAACAACAATTACATACAAGTACAGTACTCACTACGTTCATAACAAGGGATAATTCAAGTAGAAAACAGAATATGCATCGCACCACCAAAACACGTCACTTCACACTCCCCCTGAATTCAGCATTAGCTGGGCCCTGTTTACAGCAATGTCTTTCTTGGTCCCCTCCGTTGAAAAGATACAAAGCTCCCTCTCCCAGAGTAACGTGGCCCAGCCAAACAAAGTCTGTTTGTGCCACCTGAAAAGCTGCCCTTTGACCGGCCTTGATTGATAGTGACAGCTCTAATCCACTCAGATCCCGGCAGTCCTATTCTGAATGCGATGCGGCCGCACTGCTTCTCAGCACTCTCTTTCAGCTCGATTGTATTTACACGTCTGTATGCATAACAGGCGGGAAATGTCTTGGATACAGCCATGAAGTCCCGGGAAAATGTGATGCGGGACATTTTTCATAGATTTCCACCGAGTAAATTCCTTTGGAGTTCCGTGTTCCCCTCCAAACTGTAAAATCAGGATGGAGGGTGTTGATTATTCAGGAATGATTGATGTAATGCTGGGGATGTCACAACAAGAGTGTGGCATCCAATGAATGTATAACTACTGACTGTGTGTGTGGCATGGCCTCACTTTAATTCTGCATAGAGCCATTTCTCCAAGTGCTGACAGAACACCTCCTATGGATGATATAGCTACCTCAAATACATGTCACCCATTTTATGAAATCAGGGCAGTGAAAACAATGGACAAAAGACATAGAAGTGCAGGATTCATACACAGATCTTAATCAATCCTGAAATAAATGTAATTTCTATTTACTACAGTCATCAAAGAAGCTGGCCACAAAAAGGAGTGTGTCTCTCAAAGGCAATGCATGGCAAAGTCATAAAAAACATGTTGTTTGTCCTAACCACAATTTTTATTCAACCACAATTGGAATTAAAGCAATTTGTTACATGAGTAGATGCAGCTATGCAGGGGATTTCCTTTCTTCTATGTTCTCGAATAATTACAGGATGAGTCAGTGTTGTATTTGTACTGCACATACTGTAGTAGATTGACTTCAGATCGACCGCTCAGAATTCGTAGCAGGCAGAGAGTTAATTGTTCTGCCAAGTCATATTCTTGTCCTTACAATGACCTAGGCCTACTATAAGATTTCAATAAAACTCTATATGAACCCACCTGTTTGGGTTGGTTTTTAACTCATCCATAGTGCATAGTGAGACTTGTTAAGAATTCATAACAGCCCATGGCTGCTTATAACAACTTTCATAAAAAGCATCTAAATGCTGTACATATTTGCAGACCTACACGTTTTTTATGGCAATGTAGTTGGTGTTGAGTTAGGGAGTAACTGATTATTTTACTGGAATCAGTTACCGTCAAAAATATTGTAATCAGATTACAGATACTTTTGAAAAACTAGATGTTTACTTTTTTGATTGCTTTTAGATTCAGAAAGGATAGTTGCGGGGAAAAAATACATTATGACACCTTTCTGTTTTCTCAATGACATTCAATTCGAATTGAAAAAAGGTGCAAGTTTAAGTTTTTTACACTTGAATCTTTTCCACAAGTAAGAGACCATTATCATGACACAACAAATGTGTTTGATGGATCCTTTTTGTCTTCTTCTAATGCCTCTAAAGGGTAAAGTCATCAAATGACGTTACTAAATTTGTGTAATCCAAAAGTTACATTACTGATTACAATTTTGGACAGATAAATAGTAACTTTAAGATTACTTTTCGAAAGTAAGCTACCCAAACCTCTGTGGAAGTATTCTCAAAAGGAATGGAAATACCCATATATCTGGTATATTTATCAGCACTATTGCCAGGCCCCCAACAGCTTTCCACCAGTCTTATTGGCTGACTTTGATCTCTTGCCTGAAACCCAACAAGAAGATCAAGGGAAACACAGTAGGAAAGGGGCTGAGTCCTGGGAGAACCTCTTTTCAGGGCTGCTAGAGAGCGCATCCTGTGGAGGACATTGGGGCTAAAATGGCTGGGGCCTAAGGAAGGGGGTATAGCCAAGACCCCTCTATAGGGCAGACAATGCCCAAGTCACACAGCTGTGGCCCTGGGCTCTGGATGGCCACAGGGACAAGATTGGAGTGGGATAAGCTTCTCTGGTGCATCAGGGCCCAGATAAAGGACCGTGGAGCTCTGCTGCTAGGGAACAATCTGGGGGTTCAAAGTGGCTGCTGAAGCCGAACCTTAAACAACGGCTTAAAAGGGGGTTGGAGGGGTGGGGTTGCAGGGATGGGGGCTACTCTGTCAGACGGCTGTCATGGTCATTATCCTTGTGGCTTTGGGCCTGGTTTTTGAAGTCGACTCCGGAAATATCCCCGGCACACACTTCACACTAACTTCTTAGGGAATCAAACAAACGGGACGGCGGAATGGCGGATGGAAATTGGAGGACTCTTTAATTTGAGAAACCCAGATCCTTTCCCCCCCCCCATGCGAGAGAGATACTTCATGAAACACGTGGACAAAGGCTCAGTGGAAGAAGTCACCCCTAATGCACCTTTTGATCAGCGAAACGCTTTTGTGTCCTTGGCTCTTTACACATTCTTGACTCTTTGTTTGAATGCTAACAGTTGGGAATAATTAGCGTCTGTGGACAATCCCCTTACCATCCTAGAGTTCCAGTGATGCTACTGGCAGTCAGCACCATACAACAATACCAAGTTACCCACTGGGTACACACTGGTTGAATCAACGTTGTTTCCACGTCATTTCAATGAAATTACGTTGAACCAACGTGGAATAGACAATGCATTGACGAGTTATCTCTTCTGAGGGATCAAATAGGTATTAGGTACGTACATCGGAGACCTTATAACAGAATAGCGCCTGTGTTACTTGGACACTCCAAATAGCACAACAAATCAACAGGCATGAAGAGGGGTATAGGAGAGTTTCAACAGTTGGTGATGGATTTGATAGAGGATTTGGTGACTGCCCACAAGCAAATTACACAAAAAACTAAAAGGCACCCCTTTACAAGAGAGATAAAACATGGCATTGGAAGTTCATCTCCAATTACGTTGATGGATGTTGACATGTGAAAGTCCCTGAAAGTTTGAGTCTGCAAAGAAGAACTCCTGATTATGGTTTCTCCTGGGTTTTTTTCTATGCTCTCACTATCGCCCACTCTATCCCTTCACCCTGAGGGGACAATTCATTCAGGGATTGGATGTAGTCCATGAGATATGCAAAAAGATAAGGAACACTCCCATGTCATACTGCACCATGCTAACCTGGTTGGAGGAAGGTGGCTGTTGTGTAAGATACGAAGCAGGGTGGTGTTCTTTTCATGTACAGGAAACTGGGTTACAAATTGGCATATTGTTCCATATCACTGTGTGAGCCCCTATCCTCTATGCATGGGGAAGATGAGAATTTGTGTGCGTGTGTCACGCTCGTTGAAAGATGGATTGGACCAAGGTGCAGCGTGGTAGGCGTACATCATCAATTTATTAAATGAACACCAAAAACAAGAAAGAATAAACGACACGTAAAGTTTTGTAGCGCTAACACAGCAACTAACCAAAAACAAGATCCCACAATCTAAGGTGGGAAAAAGGGCTGCCTAAGTATGATCCCCAATCAGAGACAACGATAAACAGCTGCCTCTGATTGGGAACCATACTAGGCCAAGAAATAGAAACATAGATTTGCCCACCCAAGTCACACCCCGACCTAACCAAAATAGAGAATAAAAAAGGCTCTCTAAGGTCAGGGCGTGACAGTACCCCCCCCAAAGGTGCGGACTCCGGACGCAAACCTGAACCTATAGGGGAGGGTCCGGTTTGGCATCTCATCTCGGTGGAGGCTCCGGTGCGGGACGCAGACCCCACTCCGCTTGAGGCTCCCCCCACTTTGGTGGCGCCTCTGGTGCGGGGATCGTCGCCGGGGACTCCGGACCGTAGATCGTCGTCGCGGACTCCGGACCGTAGATTGTCGTCGTGGACTCCGGACTGGGAACCGTCTCTGGAAGCTCCGGACTGGGGACCGTCGCTGGAGGCCGAGTGCGTGGAACTGGCACAGAACGCACCGGGCTGGAGAGACGCACTGGAGGCCGGGTGCGTGCAGGGGGCACAACGCGTCCTGGCTGGATACCCACTTTAGCTCGGTAAGTGTGGAGAGCTGGCACAGGACGCACTGGGCTGTGAAGGCGCACTGGAGGCATAGTGCATAGTGCGTGGAGGCGGACTGGAGGTCTGGAGTGTAGAGCTGGCACAACACGTCCTGGATGAATACCCCCTGTAGCACGGCAAGTGCGGGGAGCTGGCACAGGCCGCACTGGGTTGTGCTGGTGAACTGGGAATACCGTGCGTAGAGCTGGCGCGGGATATCCTGGGCCGAGGAGACGCACTGGAGACCAGGACCGCTGAGCGGGCACAATCCGTCCTGGACAGATGCGCACCTTAGCACGGCAAGTATGGAAAGCAGGCACAGAACGCACCGGGCTAAGGGTGCGCACTGGAGGCACGGTGCGCAGAACCGGAAAACATGGTATCTGAACCGTGACCAACTCCTCATCGTAATTACAGGGAGTTGGTTCTTGTTCCCACCTTTGCTCCGCTCGCCACCCCGTGTGCCACCTCAATTTTTTTTGAGGCTGCCTCTCGGGCTTCCGTCGTTTCCTTGATTCCTGCTCTCGTCGCCATTTCTCTCTCGCTGCCGCCGGCTGCTTCCATGGCAGGGTCTTGTCCCCTGCCATTACCTCCTCCCAGGTCCAGGATGTCCTCCACTCCTGGGCACGCTGCTTGGTCACTTGGTGTTGGGATCTTCTGTCACGTTCGTCATAAGGAATGGTCCAAGGCACAGCGTGCGTAGAGTTCCACATATTTTAATAAATAGAAACTCACCAAACAAAACAAACAAGCACAAACGAAACGTGACATTCTTGAGTACTCACAGGCAGCTACACAAACACAAGATCCCACAAAGCACAAAGGGGAAATGGCTGCCTAAATATGAGCCCCAATCAGAGACAACGATAAACAGCTGCCTCTGATTGGGAACCATAACAGGCCAACATCGACATATAAACGTCTAGATGTCCCACCCTAAATCACACCCGACCTAACCAACATAGAGAATAAAAGCTCTCTATGGTCAGGCCGTGACAGCGTGCCTGCCTGCTTCCCTGCGTGTGTGTCTGCTTGCAGTGTGTATGTATGTGTGTGCGTGTGTGTGTGTGTGTGTGTGTGTGTGTGTGTGTGTTTCAAGTTTCAAAGTTTATTCGCCATGTGCACAGGATAGAACAGGTGTAAAACAGTACAAGGAAAACACTAGTGTGTGTGTGTGCGTGCGTGCGTGTGTGTGTGTGCGTGTGTGCATGCGTGCGTGCGTGGAGAGGAGGAATGCAGTCAGTCAGAGGCACGTCTAGACCACTTTAACCACTTCCTCCTTTATCTCAGACAGCTCCTAGGTGGGATGGAGATAACAGCTCAGCGTGTATCTTTGATGCCTCCCAACTGACAGTGGAAACAAGGGGAAAACCCGCATGTTGTGCCCTCGAGCTTTCCGTCTGGAAAGTTATCTCGCCTACTTGTGATGTGGGACCCTTAGTCAGATCAAATCACTAATTAAGTGTTTTTTGTTCATGCTGTAAAACTTCTGACAATGTCGTTTGGGATGTACAGTTTCTATCAACTGGGGTGATGAAGATTTAACAGTTATATTGTACCTAGAAATTATACAAACATTAAGAGACGACAACATTTCCAGTGAGTAAATGTGATGTGATGCGTTTCCTGTTAAAATATGTCTATGTTTTATTGTCACATACACCGGATAGGTGCAGTGAAATGTGTTGTATTACAGGGTCAGCCCTGGAGAAATTGTGGGGTAAGTGCCTAACTAAAGGGCACATCGGCTCGGGTATTTGAACCAGCGGCCTTTGGTTACTGGCTCAAAGTTTTAACCGCTAAGCTACCTGCCACCTTTTACAATGTTCATAGAGTTCCCATATGCCTCTAAATGCCAAGGCATGTAAAGGCCTGCAGGCTGTTACTTTGAGAGTACTTGAATTCATATACAAAATGACACCTACTGTATAAACAATTATAGGAGTGCTTATGACCACCAACATGGTCTTATTCAAATATGTACTTATTATTTTGTTTTTTAAATAAGTGATATTTAACCATTGTAGTTACAGAGAAGTTCAACTTCTGAAGTGACAAGTGAAACTAGAGCTGCAGTAAATAATGCATCAGATTCCACTAGCCTTGAAGCTCCTGTCTACCTGGTCCATCTCCTCGTCTACTCTCAAATCAAATCAAATGTGTTTTTGTCACTTGCTTTGTAAACAACAGGTGTAGACTAGCAGTGAAATGCCTACTTACTGGTCCTTTTCCAACAATGCAGAGAAAAAGACAAAGATGAAAGTACAATGGAAATAGTGACACAAGGAATAAATACACGGTGAATAACAGATAGCAATAACGAGTCAAATGCACATAGTTATGCAGTACACAGGGAGTACCAGTACCAAGTCGATGTGCACGGGTACGAGGTAATTGAGGTAGCTATGTACATGGCGTCAGTATTGCGTGCGTATGTTCCATGTGTGTGGGCGTATGTAGTGTGTATGTAGCGTGTCTATGGCTTGGGTGACTGGAATCTTTGACATTTTTTGGGGCCTTCATCTGTAACCGCCTGGTATAGAGATACTGGAGGTCAGGGATCTCAGCCCCAGCGATGTACTTGGCCATACTCACCACCTTCTGTAGCGCCCTGCGGTCGGGTGCCTTACAGTTTCCGTACCAAGCGGTGATGCAGCCAGTCAAGATGTTTACAATGGTGCAGCTGTAGAGCTGAGGATCTGAGGGCCCATGCCAAATCTTTTCAGCCTCCTGAGTGGGAAGAGCTGCAGTCGTGCCCTCTTCACAACTGTGTGGGTGTGTGTGGACCATGTTAATTCCTTAGTCATGTGGACATCGAGGAACTTGAAGCTCTTCACTCATTCCACTACAGCCTCATCAATGTGGATGGGGCATGCTCACCCCTCCGTTTAATGTAGTCCACGATCAGCTCATTACGTGTTGCTTGCGTTGAGGGAGAGGTTGTTGTCCTGGCACCACACTGCAAGGTCTCTGACCTCCTCCCTATAGGCTGCCTCATTGTCGACAGTGGTCAGTTCTACCACCGTTGTGTCTTCAGCAAACTTGATAATGGTGTTGGAGTCATGTGTGGCCACGCAGTCATGGGTGAACAGGAAGTACAGGAGGGGACTAAGTGTAACAGTATAACTTTATGTTCGTCCCCTCGCGCGAACCAGGGACCCTCTGCACACATCAACAACAGTCACCCACGAAGCATCGTTACCCATCGCTCCACAAAAGCCACGGCCCTTGCAGAGCAAGGGGAACCACTACTTCAAGGTCTCAGAGCAAGTGACGTCACCGACTGAAAGGCTATTAGCGCACACCACCGCTAACTAGCTAGCCATTTCACATCCGTTACATAAGCACACAACTCTGATGGGCCCCCGTGTTTATGGTCAGTGTGGTGGATGTGTTGGTGCCTACCCTCACCGCCTGGGGGCAGCCCATCAGGAAGTCCAGGATCCGGTTGCAGTTGAGAGAGGTGTGCAGGGTCTTGAACTTGGAGAGGAGTATGGTGTCGAATGCTCAGCTGCAGTCAATGAACAGCATTCTTACATAGGTTTTCCTTTTGTCCATGTGGGTGAGGTCAGTGTGGAGGGCAATAGAGATTGCATCATCTGTGGATCTGTTGGGGTGGTATGTGAATTGGAGTGGGTCCAGGGTGACTGGGATGAGGGTGTTGATGTGAGCCATGACTCGTCTTTCAAAGCATTTCATGGCTATAGATGTGAATGATAGTCATTTAGGCAGGTTACCTTGGCGTTCTTGGGCACGAGACTATGGTGGTCTTCTTGAAACAAGTTGGTATTACAGACCGGGTCAGGGATCGGTTGAAAATGTCAGTGAAGACACTTGCCAGCTGGTCAGCGCATGCTCTGATTACGTTTCCTGGCATTCCATCTGGCCACAAGTCCTTGCAAGCCGAAGAACACCATCCCAACTGTGAAGCATGGGGGTGGCCGCATCATGTTGTGGGGGTGCTTTGCTGCAGGAGGGCCTGATGCACTTCACAAAATAGATGGCATCATGAGGGAGGACAATTATGTGGATATATTGAAGCAACATCTCAAGACATCAGTCAGGAAGTTAAAGCTTGGTCGCAAATAGGTCTTCCAAATGGACAATGATCCCAAGCATAATTCCAAAGTTGTGGCAAAATGGCTTAAGGACAACAAAGTCAAGGTATTGGAGTGGCCATCACAAAGCCCTGACCTCAATCCTATAGAACATTTGTGGGCAGAACGGAAAAAGTGTGTGCGAGCAAGGAGGCCTACAAACCTGACTCAGTTACACCAGCTCTGTCAGGAGGAATGGGCCAAAATTCACCCAACTTATTGTGGGAAGCTTGTGGAAGGCTACCCGAAACGCTTGACCCAAGATAAACAATTTAAAGACAATGCTACCAAATACTAATTGAGTGCATGTAAACTTCTGACCCACTGGCAAAGTGATGAAAGAAATGAAAGCTGAAATAAATAATTCTCTCTACTATTATTCTGACATTTCACATTCTTAAAATAAAGTGGTGATCCTAAATGACCTAAGACAGGACATTTTTACTAGGATTAAATGTCAGACATTTTGAAAAACGGAGTTTAAATGTATTTGGCTAAGGTGTATGTAAACTTCCGACTTCAACTGTACGTCGCCTCTGAATGTGCATTTTCTTGTTTGCTTATGGCCCTATACAGCTCTTTGAGTGCGGTCTTAGTGCCATCATCGATTTGTGGTGGTAAATAGACAGCTACAAAAAAATATCGATTTGTAAATAATATGGTCTGTAGCTTATCATGAGGTATTCTAACTCAGGTGAGGAAAAATATGATACTTCCTTAACGTTAGAGATTGTGCACGAGTTGCTGTTAACAAACAGACACAGCCCTCCTCCCTTTATCTCACCCAAATCTGCTGTCCGGTCTTGACGATGCATAGAAAACCAGCTAGATGTACAGTACCAGCCAAAAGTTTGGACACAACTACTCATTCCAGGGGTTCTTTTTCAACATTGTAGAATAATAGTGAAGACATCAAAACTATGAAATAACACATATGGAATCATGTAGTAACTAAAAAAAGTGTTAAAAAAAATCAGATTCTTTAAAGTAGCCACCCATTGCCTTCATGACAGCTTTGCACACTTTTAGCATTTTTTCAACCAGACTAATGAGATAGTCACCTGGAATGCATTGAAATTAACAGGTGTGCCTTGTTAAAAGATAAGACATGAAGGTCAGACAATACAGAACATTTCAATAACTTTGAAAGTTTCTTCAAGTGCAGTCACAAAAACCATCAAGCGCTATGATGAAACTGGCTCTATTGAGGACCGCCATAGGAAAGCAAGACCCAGAGTTACCTCTGCTGCAGAGGATAAGATCATTAGAGTTACCAGCCTCAGAAATTTCAGCCCAAATGAATGCTTCACAAAGTTCAAGCAACAGACACATCTCAACATCAACTGTTCAGAGGAAACTGTGTGAATCAGGCCTTCATGGTCAAATTGCTGCAAAGAAACCACTACTAAAGGACGAGAAGACGACGAGATTTGAAGGACGAGAAGAAGAAGAGATTTGCTTGGCCCAAGAAATACGAGTAATGTACATTAGACCAGTGGAATTCTTTCCTTTGGTCGGATGAGTCCAAATTTGAGATTTTTGGTTCCAACCGCCGTGTTCCAACCGAGACGCAGAGTAGGTGAAAGGATGATCTCTGCATGTGATGTTCCCACCGTGAAGCATGGAGGAGGAGGTGTGATGGTGTGGGGTTGCTTTGCTGGTGACACTGTCAGTGATTTATTTAGAATTCAATGCACCCATAACCAGCATGCCCACCACAGCATTCTGCAGCAATACGTCATCCCATCTGGTTTGCTCTTAGTGGGACTATCATTTGTTTTTAAAGAGGACAATGACCCAAACCACACCTCCAGGCTGTGTAAGGGCTATTTGACCAAGAAGGAGAGTGATGGAGTGCTGCATCAGATGACCTGGCCTCCACAATCACCCGATCTCAACCCAATTGAGATGGTTTGGGATGAGTTGGACCGCAGAGTGAAGGAAAAGCAGCCAACAAGTGCTCAGCATATGTGGGAACTCCTTCAAGCATGCTGGTTGAGAGAATGCCAAGAGTGTGCAAAGCTGTCATCAAGGCAAAGGGTGGCTACTTTGAAGAATCTAAAATCTAAAATATATCTTGATTTGTTTAACACTTTTTTGGTTACTACATGATTCCATATGCATTATTTCATAGTTTTGTCTTCACTATTATTCTACAAAGTACAAAATAGTAAAAATAAAGAAAAACCCTTGAATGAAGTGTGTCCAAATTCTTGACTGGTACTGTATATTTATGTCCTCGTTCAGCCACGACTCTGAGAAACATAGGACTTTACAGGTTTTCAGGTCCCTTTTATAGGATAGTCTCAAACGGAGCTCCTCCAGTTTGTTCTCTAGTGAATGCATGTTCGCCCATAGAACAGAGGGAAATGGCGGTCCATTTGCTCACCGACGTAGTCTCGTCAGGGTGCCGGCTCGCCTGCCTCTCTTTCCCCGCCGCTTCCTCTTTCAAGTCCCGGGGATTAGAATCTTGTCTGGGGTAAGCAGAATGTCCAGAGCTGCCGTCTCGTTGAAGTTTACATTTTTGTCCAAATCTAGGTGAGGAATCGCTGTTCTGATGTCCAGAAGCTGTTTTCGGTCAGGGGCCGTAAGACGGCTGCTATAACTGCCGCACCATCTTCTGTCTCTCTACTCTGCATGATGAGGGTGCAGTTATCACCGTAGAACTCAGTCACCCCAATTATTACACAAGTCTAGAACCAACACTTATAGGTGTGGCAATAACCATTTTGGCTCTAATCTGTATTTTTGTTTCCTGGTGTAATATGGGATAAATAGTGTAGAGAGAGCAGCTGGGACACTGGGTGTGAAAGCTGAGCCCTTCCGGAATGTTCCACTACTTCCAGATCGGCAGTTCTCTTCTGACCTTAACCAAATTCTGTGCTTTCATCCAGAGCTGCCTGCAGGTGTTCTACCTCCAGTATAGCCTTTGTGTGTGCCTGCCATCCCCTAGGTCCTTTTATAGTCTTGCAATTTGAGTTTAGGAACAATAGCCGCTGGCTAATGGAATAGAGCACCTCTGCCAATATATTGGCAGGCCACTGGGTTGTGTGCTGTAGACTTTTTCTCTTGTTTGAGATTGGAGCACGTGTCTGGTCTTGTTTTGTGGGTTATGGGCTGGTGTTATGTTTAGACAAGGGCCACTAGAACTAGCAACTAGCATTGGTCCAAGTCACTTTATTAGTTATTAGCCATTTGATGCTAAGCATTTCCTTTCCAGTATAACACTGTGAATAAATGAGATACAATAAAGAACAAAACAAAGTTTGCAAAAGAGACCTACATGTCGATATAAAATGTCATTTCTAAACATCCTGAAATACATGACACACGATACCCATTGAATGTTTTGTGTTGTCTTTTTTGTGTAGTGTCACTGAGGCCATGATCAACAGCATGGTATTCAGATAGTGATGACAGGTAAATAAAGGGTGTTCCTGTCCGTCTCTATGAGCTGTCAGCAAGCTGTACTTATCTGTTTGACTCCACATTTCACTCTTTATCATTAAGCCTGTTTGAGAACAGTGTAGCGTACAACATTGGCTTACATTTATGAGATCTTCTCAGTGACACACAAAGACACTGTTTCCTGGTAGTAGAGCTGCAACACTGAGGTCAACCAGTTCAGCTATATTATAAGGTTATAGAGTGTGTGTGTGTGTGTGTGTGTGTGTGTGTGTGTGTGTGTGTGTGTGTGTGTGTGTGTGTGTGTGTGTGTGTGTGTGTGTGTGTGTAAGAGGTCAGGGACAGCTGCATGACTCCTTCTTTCAGAACTCTGCTTTCTCTCCTGTAGTAAACGTTTTAAATCGCTTCAGGTAACAAATGTCATCGACATAAGCCAGTTTGACGGGCCTGACACTCTCCGTGCTTTGAGGGTCTTGACACATCCCACTGATAGCTTTACTGGCACGGGGAGCGAAAATAAAAACAATTTTAAAGGAGAAAAAAATTATGGCTGTTAACGCTGTAAATTGTGATTTTGTTTCACTTCTCCTTTTTATTCGGACTCACAGCCATTTGTAACCCTTTCCAAATCCAGCGTGTTTGGCCAGTCAATGAGGAAAGACATCCGTGTTATTTATTTTCGAGCTAGAGCCTAGAGGTTGTACTTAACTAGGTGTTGATAATGCTTCACATGCCATATTGTGGCTTAAGAGCAACATGATGAACTGCAATGTACTCAAAACGGTCTCTATAGTACAACACTCTCATCCACGGGGTAATTTATGCCGATGGAACAGAAAGAATGTTACTTGACAGTTTAGCTGTCAGTAATGAAATATTGCTCTTGTTAGGATTGCTCAATTTCCAGTTCAACTTTTAAACTTTTCCCAGCTCCAACAAATGATGTAAGCACTTCAATTATGCAAATCATATTTCTACAGCCCCAAATAAGGCGAATAGCGTGCTAGGTGTTTTAAGTGTTGGTCCAATTAAAACACTGTATTTTGATCATCCATCTGCATTATCAATGCAGCTGCAAACACTGAAAAACAGACAGGATGTACTGTGTACTCATTACAAGGTAAAATAACTATCAAAGCATATGGGCTCATCTTATTTCATAACCTTGATTATGGCCTATCCCTTTGTGGAATTACATGATCAAAATCCAATCACACTCTTGCCATACAGAATGAATGTGTCTCATTGAAAGCAAAGCCTATAGTTACCTGCCTGCTGTCTCCGAGGCCTGAACATGTTCAAGTTGTGTCATGTACTGCTCCATTATTCCTCAAAAGAAAGAAGCCTATTGGGGTAGTCTCAGTGGTGCAGCTTGGTGTATGGTTTCTTCCGCAGGGCTTTCATGTTGTCAGTGGTATTTCCTACTGTGTTGAGACAAGGGCCGTGTCCGAATACCAATACTTGCATCTTACAGTGCCTTCAGAAAGTATTCACACCCCATGACTTTTTACAGCCTGAATATAAAATTAATTAAATTGAAATTTGGTGTCACAGGGCTGCATAATACCCCATAATGTCAAATTGGAATTATGTATTTACAAATTTGTACAAATTATGAAAAATGTTAAAGCTGAAAGGTCTTGATTCAAGAGTGTACAAAGCTGTCATCAAGGCAAAGGGTGGCTACAATGAAGAATCTGAAATATAAAATAGATTTTGATTTGTTTAACACTTGTTTGGTTACTACATGATTCCATATGTGTTATTGCATAGTTTTGATGTCTCCACTATTATTCTACATTGTAGAAAATAGTGAAAAGAATAAAAAATCCTGTAATGAGTAGGTGTCTCCAAACTTTTGACTGGTACTGTAAGTCAAAAATGTATCTTAACCACTCAGGAACATTCACTGTCTACTTGGTAAGCAACACCCCCCCCCCCCCCCCCCCCCCCTCTATCCTCAGTTTTCTACCGTCACAGACATTGAAACTGTTATAAAATCATGGTAACATCCCTGAGCTGTTTCATTCCTGTCCTGCAGCTTAGTTCAGAAGGACTACTGTATCTTGATGTGTCTGGGTGGTTTAATATATAATCCACAGCTTAATTATGAACTTGACCATGTTTAAAGAGATGTTCAATGTCTGATTTGTTATTGTTACGCATCTACCAAATCACTGCCCTTCTTTACAAGGCTTTTGAAATGCTCCCTGGTCTTTGTAGTTTCATCTGAATTCAATACTTGACTGAGGGACCTTACAGATGTTGTATGTATGGGGGACAGAGGAAGGGTTAGTCATTCAAAACATCATGTCAACTCTTATTATGTCACACAGAGTGACTCCATGTAACTTGTGATTTGATAAACCAAATTTGACTAATTTAGGCTTGCCTAAACAAGGGGGCTGAATACTTTGGCAACGACTATATTTTAGTTATGAATTTGTATTTATTAAAATAATAAAATAATAATCTTCCACTTTGACATTAAAGAGTATTTTGTATAGATAGTTGACAAAATATGACAATTAAATCCATTTTAATCCCACTTTGTAACACAATAGTATGTGAAGAAATCCAAGGGGTCTAAATGCTTTTGCAAGGCACTGTATTTCATTGTACATCTTTAAAAACAGATTTGCAGCGTGCTGCCTGCCGTGCTTTTAGCTAGCCATGTACTTTTTTGTTGTTTTTATTTATAATTTCTTGTGGGGGTGGGGGGAGTGTTAATGAGCTTTAATATTGCAGATACTGTAGATGGTAAATTCTATCAATTTAATTACTTGCATCATTTCTAATCCCCCTAATTTTTGTAATGTTTTTAGTATTTTATTTTCTCTATACATTTTTTCCCCTACCCTACCATCCTTACCTTAATTGAAGTAAACTAACAGACAAAAATACTTCTACTTGCAGCTACCGTATTTTGTTCACATCTACGGTACCTGTAGTTAAATAATTATACACATATTCCTAATTGCTGGATTTTCACCCATAGCAGCCAATCCACCAGTCATTCTGATCCTAACTCCAACCCTCCAATGTCCACAGATTAACCCATCTTTCCCAGTATAATGACATTTTGCCAGTTCCATCTGCAGTACATCCCTCCATTTTACTAAGATGTCTTACGAGGGTCCTGTGTCTCCTTATTTGTAACATTTCTACCGCTATTGCCATGAGAAAAAAGAAGAAACCCGCACACTGCTCTTGCTAGCATCACTGCTCTTTATTAAGCTTTACATTTCGGCCTCAAGGCCTTCGTCAGAGCTTTTGTGTGTGTTTATAATTTGCACCCTTATGTAGACATTGCTCCCCCCGCATCCTTTCAATGCATCGAATGGGGTTGGAGTCGAGGGAAAATATGCAAGTATTACCAAATATAACAATTTTTATTTCATCAGTTTTCAAATAAAGTGTGTAAATAAAACGCATAAAACAAGTATAAAACCACAATTAGGACATCGACCTATCAAGTAAGTCATGTGGCCATAGCTAGCTCTCTTGCCACTGCACTATGCACTAGCCATAACGTTAGTGACGTGGTAGCCTACATTCCTATTTTCTACAGCGGCGCTGGTCATAACACTTCTTTTCTCTTCTAGTTCTCCTGATTTGTCATGTCGGTTTATCTGTGTTGAGCTGATTGTAATGTTCATGCTATGCAGTATTAGTTTCTACCTGAAAGGTTACAGACTGAGTGGGTCTTGTTTCATTGCACATAACCTTTTATGGTCAAATCAAATCAAATTGTATTGGTCACATACATGTGTTTAGCCGATGTAATTGTGGGTGTAGTGAAATGCTTGGGTTTCTAGCTCTGACAGTGCAGTAATATCTAACAAGTAATATCTAACATTTTCACAACATATACCCAATACACACTAATCTAAGTAAAGGAATGGAATTAAGAATACATATACGGACGAGCAATGTCAGAGTGGCATAGACTAAGATACAGTAGAATAGTATAGAATACAGTATATACATATGAAACCTGAAGGATCTGGAGAAGGTCTGTATGGAGGAGTGGGCCAAAATCCCTGCTGCAGTGTGTGCAAACCTAGTCAAGACTACAGGAAACGTATGATCTCTGTAATTGCAAACAAAGGTTTCTGTACCAAATATTAAGTTCTGCTTTTCTGATGTATCAAATACTGTTTGCATGCAATAAAATGTCATGCAATAAAATGCTAATTAATTACTTAAAAATCATACAATGTGATTTTCTGGATTTTTGTTTTAGATTCCGTCTCTCACAGTTGTACCTATGATAAAAAATTACAGACTTCTACATGCTTTGTAAGTAGGAAAACCTGCAAAATCGGCAGTGTATCAAATACGTGTTCTCCCCACTGTACATATGAGATGAGTAATGCAAGATATGTTATTATATGTAAACATTATTAAAGAGACTAGTGTTCCATTCTTTAAAGTGGCCAGTGATTTCATGTCTATGTATATAGGCAGCAGCCTCTAATGTTCTAGTGATGGCTATTTAACAGTCTGCCTAGAAGGCCAGCATCCCGGAGTTACCTCTTCACTGTTGACTTTGATACTGGTGTTTCACGGGTACTATTTAATGAAGCTGCCAGTTGAGGACTTGTGAGGCGTCTGTTTCTCAAACTAGACACTCTAATGTACTTGTCCTCTTGCTCAGTTGTGCACTGGGGCCTCCCACTCCTCATTCTATGATCAGTTTGGGTGAAATGATTGGATAACATGTATGTGTACATTTATTTTGCAACACTCGTGCGCGAAATGCAGGCAGTGTGGTCAGCATGTAACACCACCTGGTATAAAGGTTCTGGATGGCAGGGAGGTCGGCCCCAGTGATGTACTTCCTCCCTATAGGTGCTCTCATGCATGGTTCAGTGTTGCTTGCCTCGAAGCGAGTATAGAAGGCATTTAGCTCGTCTGGTAGGCTCATCACTTGGCAGCTCACGGCTGGGTTTCCCTTTGTAATCCATGATAATTTGCATCTCCGCCACATCTGTCGAGCGTCAGAGCTGGCATAGTAGTATTCAATCCTAGTCCTGTATTGACATTTTGCCTGTTTGATGGCTCATCGGAGGTCGTAGCAGGATTTCTTATAAGTGTCCCACTCAATGAAAGCAGCAGCTCTAGCCTTTAGCTCAGTGTGGATCCATGGCTTATGGTTGGGCTATGTACATATGGTCACTGTGGGGATGGCGTCGTCGATGCACTTATTAATGAAGCCGGTGACTGTGGTAAAGTCCTCAATGTTATTGGATGAATCCTGGAACATATTCCAGTCTGTGCTAGCGAAACAGTCCTGTAGTTTAGCATCCGCTTCATCGGACCACTTCCGTATTGTCACTGGTACTTCCTGTTTGAGTTTTTTCTTGTAAGCAGGAAGATAGAGTTATGGTCTGATTTGCCAAAGGGAGGGCTAGGGAGGGCCTTGAATGTGTGAAGTAAAAGTAATCTAGAGTTTTGTCACACAGCTGTTGCACAGGTGACACGCTGGTGAAGGTGAAGGTAAACCAGATTTCAGTTTCCCTGTATTTAAAATCACCTACCATGAGAAATGTCGCTTCTGGATGTGCATTTTCTTGTTTGCTTATGGCCCTATACAGTTCATTGAGTGTGGTCTTAGTGCCAGCATCGGTTTGTGGTGGTAAATAGACAGCTACGTAAAATATAGATTAAATCTCTCTTGGTAAATAGTATGGTCTGCAGTTTATTATGAGGTATTCTAACTCAGGCGAGCAAAAACTTCCTTAACATTAGGGGTCGTGCAAAGAGACACACCCTTCCTCCCTTTGTCTTACCCGAGTCTGCCGTTCAGATTTGCAGAGTCAGCACGGAGGGAAGGGAGGCCACAACCGCATTCTGGACATTCCATCGCCCCACCGATCATAATCTCCTTAGGTGACTGCTTGTTTATTTGTTTTTTGTTTATAAAGCGCTTTGAGGTTTCTCTTATGAAAAACGCTATAGAAGTTATTATTACTGCCAGGGAGGGATGCCTTATGGCCATTTTAGAGGCCATGATTAAAAGTAGTTTTGTGCATTTTGAAGGTATAATTATTTATAACTATTCATTTATTCATGTTCTACTTTTTCTGGTGAAGTCAAAAAATGGATTTCTGTTTTCTCATTGAAAAGGATAAACTCGCTCATCTGAGCCATCTTGTTGCAGGTGCATGGTAACAATTACATAAATTGAAAGAAATAAGAAACCCGCACACTGCTCTTGCTAGTATATATATATATATATATATATATTTAAGCTTACATTTCGGCTACTATAGCACCTTTCATAACAATCTCAAAGCACATCAAAATCAAAAAACAAACAAGCAATACATCACCATGAGTAGCCTAGCTATTGTTGGCTAGGTCAACCAATAGATGCCAAGTCTTTGAGTGCATGCATCCTCCAAAGCTGGAGAGGGAAAGTTCATGGCTTGATCAGAGGAAGGTAGTCAGGGAGATGGTTGTTGAAGGTGGAGTCTGCTGATGATCTTGTAGAGGCCTAGCTAATCTGGGAACCAAACTGAATCGTGTTAAAAACTGAACTTCTCCTGTATGGTACTTACTTGGGTAATGTCTCAGCAGCTCTGGGCGCCAGTAAGCTCACTGTACACAGTTCAGAGTAGTAGCCAGCCGTCCTCATTACGAGCCCTCTGCCTCAGCACTGCATCTCCAATTCCTTTCAAGGTTCAGGTGACTCTTTAATTGATACATTCGTAGGCACTCAAGTTTACTCGATATACATGAAAGTTTACTCGAATACTCCAAATGCTAGCTACATAGATAATGTTAGCGCAAAACACTCTGGCATGTCAGTGTAGTGAAAGGTCACTGGGTGGGGCTCCTTTCTGGTTCATATGTGAAGCAGTAACTGATGGTGCGTTCAAGACAACAGGGAACTCTGGAAAAAAATATGTTCCGGCCTCCTGAGTGGCGCAGTGGTCTAAGGCACTGCATCGCAGTGCTATCTGTGCCACTCGAGATTCTGGGTTCGAGCCCAGGCTCTGTCGCAGCTGGCCGCAACCGGGAGGCCTATGGGGCGGCGTACAATTGGCCCAGCGTCGTCCGGGTTAGGGAGGGTTTGGCAAGCTGGGATATCCTTGTCTCATCGCGCACTAGCGACTCCTGTGGCGGGCCGGGCGCAGTGCACGCTGACACGGTCGCCAGGTGTTTCCTCCGACACATTGGTGCGGCTGGCTTCCGGGTTGGATGGGCATTGTGTCAAGAAGCAGTGCGGCTTGGTTGGGTTGTGTTTCGGAGGACGCATGGCTCTCGACCTTCGCCTCTCCCGAGTCCGTACGGGAGTTGCAGCGATGAGACAAGACTGTAACTACTACCAATTGGATACCACGAAATTGGGGAGAAAAATACCAAAAAATTCAATAAAATCTGTTCTGACTGGGAAAAATCTTTTGAATAGTCATCTAACTCAAAAATACAAATCAGAAACTCGGGCATAATCCCAGAGTTCCGACTTCTCCGACCTGAAGATCACTGACGTCGTGATGTTTTTGTTTTGTTTACGAGTTCCCAGTTGTCTTGAATGCACCAAAAGTAATACGTTTCAGCCGTGACATACTGCATGCTTTTCACTAAACAGTACGTTGTAAAATGATTAGTACACAGTATGCAGTTTAAGTAAGTAGTTGGCAAACTAGATTTCGGAGATGGCCAAGGTCTTGGGAAACAAGTTAGATAAAACTACTTGAAGTAATAGTATATGTGGTGTGAAATATGTTCGTCTTCCTTTAATACAGGATTTAGTCTGTTTTCTGGACTGCGGGATTATGGAATCAAACCACAGACAGAGGATGTGTGTTCTAATTAGGCTCTGCACGAGATAGATTGTGTGGATAAGGTTGTATGTAGAGCAAATATCTGTGTGAATGCCTTTGTGTGTGCCGGAAATCCTGTGAACATTGATGTAGAGTGTTGCCACATAGTACAATTGTATTTGAACTCAGTAAATTGCTTTTCAATAATTGCTTGTCACACCATTAACTGAACCATGAGCTACAGTACAAGCTTCTATAGTAGAAGTTTAACCACAACTAGAACTAGGCTAAATGTGTTGTATTGTTTGATCTGCATTTCATTAAGAATATCTGGTGACAAAAGTAGGTAGAGTGCAGAAAGCAGGGCTCTCCAACCATGTTCCTGGAGAGCTACCCTCCTGTAGGTTTTCGCTCCAACCCTAGTTGTGACTAACCTGATTTAGCTTATCAACCAATTATTAGAATCATATGTGCTAGATTAGAGTTGGATCGAAAACCTACAGGAATGCAGCTCTCCAGGAACATGTTTGGAGAGCCCTGGCATATAATGTGTTCCATTCATGAAACATCAACAATCAACATCCATTGTCAAAACCAGGGGTTCCCAAACCTTTTCAGTCAGGCCCCCCTTCCAGCATTGGGAAACATCAGTCTTTTTCTATGGACACAAGCACTGTTCATGACATAAACTGTTCACACCCCTCTTGTTGGTGGAGAAAACATTTGGCAGGTTTAAAGCTTATTTCCTACAATTAAAAAAATGTATCATGGGGCGCAGAGAAAAGTCTATATATTTTGTCATGACTAATGTATATTCAGTGACTCAAACATTCCAACAAAATATTTGGGCTTAAAAACCTAGCTAACAGCCGTTAGCTAACACATGGGCTAGTTGATCTGAACATTTCTGACAAGTTATAAATAAGGTATGCAATGTCTGACTACCCAATTTCGAGATTGCACCTTGTGCATTCTACTATTTCAACTTTCAAGAGTAAGTTGAAAGCCGGACTGAGTTCCTTTAAAAATTCAAACAATTAAAATACATATACCTTTTGGGGGCGGGGCGGGGGGTTGGTACAAATAAAATCCAAAGTGTTTGAATGGTCATGTAGTCATGTAGTACACCTGAAAGCAGAGGGAAACTTGTGTTAACTATACTGAACAAAAATATAAACGCAACATGTAAAGTGTTGGTCCCATGTTTCATGAGCTGAAATGAAAGATCCCAGAAATGTAACCATATGCACAAAAAGCTTATGGCTCTCAAATGTTGTGCACAAATATGTTTACATCCCTGTTAGTGAGCCTTTCTCATTTGCCAAGATAATCCATCCACCTGACAGATGTGGCATATCAAGAAGATGATTTAACAGCATGATCATTACACAGGTGCACCTTGTGCTGGGGGAGAATAAAAGGCCACTCTAAAATGTGCAGTTTTGTCACACAACACAATGCCACAGATGTTTCAAGTTTTGAGGCAGCCTGCAATTGGCATGCTGACTGCAGGAATGTCCACCAGAGCTGTTGCCAAATAATTGTATGTTCATTTCTCTACCATAAGCCACCTCCAACGTCGTTTTAGAGAATTTGGCAGTATGTCCAACCGGCCTCACAACCGCAGACCACGTGTAAGGACCTCCACATCTGGCTTCTTCACCTGGAGGATTGTCTGAGACCAACTCAGGAGTATGTTTGTCTGTAATAAAGCCCTTTTGTGGAGAAAAACTAATTTTGATTGGCTGGGCCTGGCTCCCATGTGGGTTGGCCTCGCTCCCAAGTGGCTGCACCCCTGTCCAGTCGTGTGTGAAATCCGTAGATCAGGGCCTAATAAATTGACTGACTTTCTTTTTTTTTTTTTGAATATTTTATTTTTGCATTTTCCAATTAACAACATTCAAGACAAACGTGAAAAGATATTAGACAACAATAGGACAAAGTGACAGTAACAGATGAGCGTAACAAAGAAAGTAAAAATCAAACAAATTATAATTATATATACAAACAAACATACAATAAAAAAAGATTATAATGAGACCTTGGATCATATGGTCACCTGCCGTAGGCTACATATTATACATTACGTGTGAAACATTATATAAGGATAATATAGAGATTCATTCAATGTGATGTGGGGGGAGATTCTCCATATAGTCAATAAAAGGTTGCCAAATTCTGTAGAATGTGTTTAACTTATTCCTCAAGCGGTAAGTGATTTTCTCCAGTGGGATACAACTATTAACTTCTGATAGCCACATTGCAACTGGCAGGGGGGAATCCAATTTCCATTTCAAGGCAATACATTTCTTGGCAATCGCTAGCAATATTTCTGTTAGCTTTATAGTATGGCTTTGCCTAAGATTGGTGTTAGTAAAGTTGCCCAGTAGACAGACCTCCGGGTCTAAAGGGAATGCAACCCCATGAATTGAGGATATGGTGTCGCATACCCCCTGCCAGAAACCGTGTAGTTTTGAACACTGCCAAGTGGAATGGAGGAATGTTCCTTCATCTGAGCCACATCTAAAACATAGGGAGGAGATATCAGGGTTGAACTTGTGCAGTCTAGATGGCGTGATATAGAGCTGATGGAGGAAATTAAACTGGATCAGTCTGTATCTGGAGTTCAGTGTGGATGTAACACCATTCCTGCATAGGTCACTCCATAGACCCTCCTCAAGATCAATACCCAGATCTTTTTCCCATCTAAGTCGGGGTTTATCTAGCCCAGGCAGTGTTAGTCCTGACATAAGAGCATCGTAAACACGGGAAATGGTCTTGAACAGTGGTTGGTCTGCGTGGCAGAGTTGTTCAATAGGTGACATCTTAGGTAGGTTCCATTGTCCCTTGAGAGACACCCTAATAAAGTTTCGTAGTTGTAGGTAGCTAAAGAAGTCCCTGTTAGGCAAGTGGTATTTCTGTTTCAGCTGATCAAAAGACATAAGAACTCCCTCCTCGTAACAATGTTCCAGAAGAGTGATCCCCTTATCGGACCATGGTCTAAAGTTACTATTCTGGAAAAACATAGGAATCAATCTATTGTTCCATAAAGGGGTTTTAGGGGAAAGGAATCCCCCTCGTCCGAACAGCTCTTGCAGTTTGCACCATGTCAGGACTGAATGTATGATTAAAGGGTTGTCTGTGATGGTTTTTATAGATTTTCTGTCCCATTTGTAAAACAATTCTGCCCCAGTGTCATCGTTTACCTCAAGCTTTTCAATGTTCAACCATGAGGGAGAGGGAGCCTTATCAAACCTCTGAGCCAGAAACCTAGACTGTGCTGCCCAGTAGTACATTCTAAAATTGGGGAGGTTTAAGCCTCCTTGACTGTAATCCAGGGTCAGTTTATCCAGGCCAACCCTAGGGGTTTTGCCGTGCCAGATAAACCGTCTGGTCATCTTGTCGAGAGAGGAAAAGAATGCTGCGGGGACAGGGATAGGGAGAGATTGAAACAGATATAGACATCTGGGCAGGACATTCATTTTAATTACATTGACTCTACCCAGTAGAGTGAGAGGTAAGTCCATCCATTTACAAAGGTCACCCTCCACCTTTTGTAACAAACTGGCCAGATTGAGTTTATAGAGGTTGTTCAGGTTACCATCCACCATTATGCCCAAATATGTGAAGCCCATAGCGACCATCTAACAGGAAACTTGTGCTTGATGGTATGATGGTCAAAGACAGACAACGGTAAGATTTCGCTTTTATCTAAATTGACCTTATATCCAGAGAAAGAACTATAACACTGTAGTAGGATCTGCAAGTGAGAGAGGGAGTGTTCTGGGTTTGTTAGAAATAAGATAAGGTCGTCCGCAAAGAGTGATAATTTATGGGTATGGGGGCCCACCTCAAAGCCATGTATGTCAGGGCACGTTCTAATAGCCTCAGCCAACGGTTCGATGGCGAGGGCAAAGAGGTGGGGGCTAATTGGGCAACCTTGTCTGTTCCCCCTATAGAGAGGGAAAGAGGAGGAAGTAATCCCGTTGGTAGCAATCCTAGCTTTAGGAGATTTGTAGAGTGATTTTATCAAATTTACAAACACGGTGCCTAAACCAAACTTTTCCAAGACGCGGAAGAGGTATGGCCATTCAACCCTATCAAAGGCCTTTTCAGCATCGAGGGAGACTGCGACACTAGGTATTTTGTTTTTGTTAGCAAGGTGAATTATATCAAAGAACCTTCTGAGATTATTGGAGGACAATCTATTAATTATGAAGCCAGTCTGATCTGGGTTGACCAACAGGGGAAGACATGACTCCAGTCTCTTAGATAGCATCTTGGTGACCAGTTTACAATCTGCGTTAAGGAGAGAGATTGGTCTATATGAGGCACACTTTAGTGGATTTTTCCCTTTCTTGTGGATTACAGTAATTACTGCTTGAGAGAAAGACTCTGGAAAGTAGTTGTCTTCCCTGGCTTTTTTAAGTACCTCCATAAGGTAGGGGACCAACAGCTCCCTAAATTCTTTATAGAACTCTGGAGGGAAGCCATCCTCCCCAGGAGATTTATTAGAAGGTAAGGATTTAATGGCCTCCAACAATTCAGGAACTGAGAAGTGTTCACTCAGGCGCTCGCTGTCTTCCCCTGACAGGCATGGGAGGTTGAGAGAGGCGAGAAAGGAGTCGATCTCTGATAGATCATCGCTTGATTGGGAAGTGTAGAGGTCTTCATAGTATTTCTTAAAAGTATTATTAATTTCAGTAGGGTCGAAAGATATCTCATTAGTAAGAGTTTCTATAGCATTAATTGTCCTCTTACTTTCCTCTGCTTTCAGTTGCCATGCCAATACTTTGTGAGCTTTCTCTCCAAGCTCGTAATAACGCTGTTTTGATTTAGTGATGGCCCTCTCAGCTTGATATGTGTTCAGAATATTATATTTCAGTTTTTTATTTACCAAAAGCCTGTATAGATCTTTAGTCGGGCCTCTTTGGTAGGTTTTCTCTAGCTCTGAGATTTCAGATTCAAGGGCACTCAGTTCCGCACCGTGTTTTCTCTTCAGCCCTTTAGTATAGGAAATGATCTGTCCCCTCAGATAGGCCTTCAATGTGTCCCAAAGAATGAAACTGTCAGGAGCGGAGGGTTTGTTTGTCAAAGTGAAAATATTGATCTGCTCTTTGATGAATGCACAAAATTCAGGTTGCTTTAGGAGTGTAGAATTTAGTCTCCATCTATACGCTCCATTTACCTTGGTAGGAATGGAGATTGATAATACCAGGGGAGAATGGTCACTAAGCAATCTGGGGAGATAATCGACATCTAACACTCTATGAAACAGTTGTGTCGATATTAAAAAGTTATCTATGCGTGTGTGTGTCTTGTGTGGGTGTGAATAAAAAGAGTAGTCCCTATCCTGTGGGTGCAACTGTCTCCAGATGTCTAGTAAATTGAGATCTTTCATGAATGACATGGTGAGCTTGCTGGCTTTGGTAAGAAGTGAGGGTTTATCAGAGGACCTATCAAGAACTGTATCTAAACAAAAATTAAAATCTCCTCCAACCAGTAACCATCCTGGTGGTGCTTGAGCAACCTGAAGGAAGACATTCTGAATAAACATATGGTCATCGAAGTTAGGAGCATAGATATTCAATAGGGTCCAAGACTCTGAAAACATATGCCCCTGCACCAAAACAAACCTGCCAGAGGGATCAGAGATGGTGTTGTTGACGCAGAAGGGGATGTGTCTACTTATCAAAATTGCAGTTCCTCTTGCTTTGGAGTTAAAAGAGGACGCAACAACTTGTCCTACCCATTCCCTCTTCAATTTCTTGTGTTCACTGGCTGTGAGATGTGTTTCTTGTAAAAACACAATGTCAGCCTTTAATTTCTTAAGGTATGTATAGACTCTCTTCCTTTTAATCGGGCTGTTAAGACCTTTTACGTTGAATGTGACATATTTTAGTGGATTAAGCATAGTTGGGTTTCAAGTATGTAACTGAATGGAAATCTATCATATGTAGATAGTTAGGAAATGTTTCAACTTTGGTTTTAACACAGAAGTGACCTATGTGTCTCTTTAGGGAGGAAACAATAAACATAGAAAAAAAGGGAAAAAAATAAAGAAACCCACCCACCCCGATTGTTAGACTAAAACCACAATCCCAACAATCAAACATGAATACACTTGTAGAGATACGTTGCTGCTCGCTTTCCATCTTGCTCTTACTAGCTAAACCTTGGCGTAAACTAAAACCTGCGAGCTCTCTAAATTGAAAACAAACGTTGTGAATAGACATTTATGGCTGAAAATTTACTGCCCACGGTAAGGGCTGCTTGAGTCTCTTTTCGAAAGATTAACATAAATGAGGGGGAAAGCAGTGGGCCTAAACCCACTTATTGCTTCGCCCAGCGATATGGACTAAACCAAAATATACTCTCCTGTAAATGTAATAGAACTCACCCCGGAAAGGTACGGTTAGTTGAAAATGTACAAATCAATTATAGCGACCGGAGGATATCAGCGGTTCAGTCCGGATAAGAGAAAACAAACAAACTGCATCTTATCCCCCAAAGAGACCGTCCTGGCTCAGACGTTGCTCAGTTCTTTGAGAAAAGTGTACACTTCTCCCGGTGTGTTGAAGAGATGGCTTCGGCCTTTGTACTGAACTTTCATCCGCGCAGGGTGGATGAGGTAGCCGATGATGTTCTTCTCCTTCAGTGCTTTGGCGGCAGGTCTGAACTGCTTGCGACGTCTTGCGAGATCCGCGCTCATATCCGGGAAAAGGCTGACCCTCTTGCCATCAATGGTTATGTCCCCTTTGGCTCTTGCGAGTTGCAGTACCTTCTCTCTGTCTTGGAAACGGAGGAACCTGATCAGGACGGCCCGTGGGGGCTCATCTGGCCGGGGTTTCGGCGCTGATGTTCTGTGGGCGCGTTCGATTTCCAGTGGCTTGGTGAAGTTGATTGTGCCTAGGACATCCGGGATCCATTGAGTGAAGAAACGGACCGGGTCACGGCCCTCGCTGTCCTCTTTCAATCCCACCACACGGATATTACTACGTCTGCTCTGGTTCTCCATCTGATCTACCTTGTTTTTTAGGTAGGCATTGTCCTTTTGCAGTTGTATCAAGACCTGGTCATGTCGAGCGATGGTGTCTTCAACTGTGCTAATGCGCAACTCTGCCTCAGTCGTTCTCAAAAGGAGATCATTCATGGAGGATTTCAGGTCGTCAATGGAAGAATGGAGTTCAGCCGTTTTCTTATCGATTTTCATAGAAAGGCCTTTGTTACCATCCTGAATTTCCCGGAGGAGAGTAGCCAGCATGTCGGCAGGCTCGCAAGAGGCCGAGAGCAACAGTCTGGAACTGTCGTTTGAGTTATGAGGGCTAATGCTAATCTTGCTAGCTGTAGCGTTATCGTTATCTTGGGAATCAACCACGTTTTGGTCGTCCTTCTTGCCTCTCGGTCGGAGGTCCATGGCTCTTTGGGAAGGTAAGTACTTGAAAATTTATCAGCCGATGTTAGAATATTGTTTCAACGTTGTTATTTAGGTAATAATAGAATAACTTTGAAGAGCTCGGTTTGTCAACGTCTGCTCAGCTCCGCGGCATCACGTGCTCCTTGACTGACTTTCTTATATGAACTGTAACTCAGTAAAATCTTAGAAATTGTTGCATGTTGCGATTTATATTTTTATGACCTAATAATGTGGTTGCTATGCATGCAATGTTGATGTCCAAAGTCTGGCTTTAACATAAACCTTGAACACATTGTTACCTATAGAGGGCTTTTGGTGAGAAAATAGGAAAATGTTACCTTCCTTCCTATGAACCTATGGATCCAGTATTCTGCCACTACTGTATAGCTTTCCATTGTGTTCACCCACAATTAGGATGTTTCTCAAACAACATCCTATTCCCTATGAGCCCTGGTCAAAAGTATTGAACTACATAGGGAATAGGGTGCCATTTGGGATGCAGATTAATCCTTTTGCCAGTCCCCTTGTCAATCAGAATAGGTGTGACAAGCAAACCCTGCTCTCTAGCTGCCTCTGGCTTTCCCTGGCTCCTGTCCACAACTGAGTGTCAGAGGGGGAAGAGAGGGAGCTGGTAACTATCCCCATGTTCTGCAGGACACAATGGGGCTCTGACAGGCCCTTTCTGACACCCTCATGTGCCTTGTCAGTTGTGATAAGTTGCTTGGATAAAGAAAAACAGAGACACAGCTGAGCATGCTAATAGAGTAATTGTGACAGGATCTCAGGCTTGAGGCAGGCAGAAGGCAGAAGCACACTAGGGCACTCTTAGAAATTACCCCTCCTCCTCCTCCTCCTCCTCCTCCTCCTCCTCCTCCTCCTCCTCCCCACCCCCCTTCTCCTACTCATTAGCAAGGCCAAGGACTTGTGGAGTTATTCTAACCTGGCGATTTCCCCTCAATAACCCTGACCAGTGTGGGGAGAGAAAAAATGATGTATTAACAAGTCCGGCCACAGAGACAAAACAACTCTGTGAATACAGTGCGGCTTTCACACATTAAGAAATCCATCTTCGGTCTGAAGGCATTCGATAGTTTCGGCAGGGGTCTCAGAGGTCCCGTCTGCAGCTGCTCTCACTCCGCTTGTCTATTTTGGAGAAAGAAAAGTGGTCAGTGGCAAGGGCAATATGAAACCTGTTGCCCCTGCATAGGGAAAATACCATGGGTGACTCAAGCCTATACCCCATAATAGGACAGGTAATGCATGCAAGTGCCTAAAAAAAAGAGTTAGCGCTAACAATACCTTCAAAGCTACTTACTGTACCTACATCGTGTATTGCAATTTTTTGATGGCCACAACATGTCCTACATGTCTAAATTAACAAAAAAATTAACAAGTGGAGTCACAAGCGAAGCCTCTTTTCCCAAACTGTTGCCACAATCCATGCTCTGTGCATTCTAATTCCCAGATGCCGGATGATCCTATCACTCAAATCCCCCGCCTTGTTTACCCAGAGTTCGCTGCCGTGGCTGTCCCCCGATCTCTCTCCCGCACGACACAGTCACGCACTCATCAGTTAATGCGGAACATCTGGCGGGATTAACAGTGTCAGGCCAATCAGAGCCTAGCTGACAGATCCCAATGAAATGCCATTCTGCAGCTGCGCCCAGCATTCACATCCCAGTAGACTCCTGCCTCTCTTTTTTTTCTAATTAGCCTGGCTGGGTCCAGCGTGATCAGCAGAGAGAATGCGTGCAGAGAGAGAGAAAAAACGAGAAAGAGAGAACTCAACTATGCGCCACCTGCTCCAAACGTTTGCGCCTATAAATCTCTGGAGCTGAACCATACAGGCTGGAGAGAAAGACCGAAAGAACGAGAGAAAATGAAAGAAAGTTTGAGAGAGACAGAGCACCCAGCCATTCCAGGCAGGCTGACTGATGGGACCGTGGATGGGCATTGATTATGGGGATTGGAGCGAGAAAGGGTTGTGGCCCTAGCACCTTTGTCTCAACAGGCACAGTGCTAGTAAGAAAGGCGAAATCACACAGGGGAGGTAAATTTGCACGTGCAAGAGCAGTGAGCGTTAATTCACAAAGACAGCGTAGTGTACGCTAGAATAATTATCATGAAAATCTATTATAAAGAGTTGTATTCTATACTGGAATCGGAGTTACAGCATTCCTCAAATTTTCCATGCGTAGCTTACACGGAAACCCAAACCGACTGCGCGTGTGCGCCATTGTGCATAAATGTATTTTGTCCCCCTACACCAAACACACGCAGGTTAAAATATCAAAACAAACTCCGAACCAATTACATTAATTTGGGAACAGGTCAAAAAGCATTAAACATTTATGGCAAATTAGCTAGTTAGCTTGCACTTGCTAGCTAATTTGTCCTATTTAGCTAGCTTGCTGTTGCTAGCTAATTTGTCCTGGGATATAAACATTGCGTTGTTATTTTACCTGAAATGAACAAGGTCCTCTACTCCGACAATTAATCCACACCTAAAACGGTCACCCGAATCGTCTCTAGTCATCTCTCATCCTTCCAGGCTTTTTCATCTTTGAACTTATATGGTGATTGGCATCTAAACGTTCATAGTATTACTACACCGACCGGCAACACAGTTCATCTTTCAATCACCCACGTGGCTATAACCAATGAGGAGATGGCACGTGGGTACCTGCTTCTATAAACCAATGAGGAGATGAGAGAGGCAGGACTTGCAGCGCGATCTGCGTCAGAAATAGAAAGGAGTTATATTTTAGCCCTTGGCAACGCAGACACTCGTTGACGCGCGCAAACAGTGTGGGTGCAATAATTGAATAACATAGATTTCTAAATTTATTTTGCGACACGAGCGGTGTGGTCGGCCTATTAGGCTATATGTCCATGATCGAAATCAACATACTGTACTGTAGGTAGGCTGCTGCATTGTATTCAAATAGGTAGCCTATTCGTTAGATAAACTATAGCTTACAGCCCAATATATATAACCATACAACTTTACTTAGCAAAGTAGGGGAGATTCCTCAAATTCCCTTTCTACAAACAACCCACTCTATCGCTAGGCGATTTGATTAATTTGAACAAAGGCACTCACTCACCAACAATGCACTTTGTTTGAACTGTATCAATCTGTATCACTTGTCTGTAAGCAACAAGGGTGATACTGTCAGGAAATTACAATGATAACTTGATATATAATTTTTTTAACAATCCAGTTTATTATAAATGTAGAAGATGGTTGCATTCATACATTGCTACAAAGTTGTCCATAAGCAATAGCCTATGCATAAAATGTTGGCCTGCATTTAAACTTATCTATATTAAATACCATTTGTCACACCAACTCCGGCTCCCTCCCTCCTGGGCTTGACATCGCGGTTTAGGTCCTGGCAACCCACATTGTGCACACCTGCTCCCCATCTTTAAGCACACCTGGACTTCATCACCAGACTGATTACTCTCCCTTCATATAGCCCTCACCAACCTCAGTTATCAGGCAGTATGGGTTCTGTTTTCATGTCCAGACGTGTCTCTTGTTTTGTAACGCTCTATGCTCATTATTAAACTCACCATCTGCACCTGCAGAGGGACTCCCTGCATCGTCATTCCAGAATTGCTCCGTGTAGATGCAAGATAAATATACTCTCTTTCTAATTTTATACTCTTTATGTGGGTGACGGCATTCTTGCGGGTAAAAAAACACTTCTCGTGTGATTTGGGCTTAAGATGAATATCACAAAATTACAAAAATAGTTTAGTAAATGTGGATATCCTGGTGTTGTCATCTGGCAGCTATTTGACAGAAATATAATTGGAGAAATTAACATGCATGCGGAATGTGGTCTCTTGACGGTGATAGGGAAAGGCTCCAGGAGTGCTTTCAGTTCCTGATTCATAGTCCCCAACCTCCTCCTCCTCCACATTCCCCATCACGCACAACCAGATCTCCCTCTCAAATGAACCAGATGGTTCCTATTAAACACGAGTAAGGCTCCATTCTAAAACACAACTGGAGAGCTTAGAATTCTTTGAACTCGCTCTCCCCCTTTCCTCTCTCATTTCTGTTTCATTAAAAGTATCACACATTGTTCTTTAGAAAATTACAACCACAAACGTATTTTATTTTATTCCCAAAATAAACATAAGGGGGAAGGTGTTCTGCTAGTGTTTCCCAAACGCTGGGTAAAGGAACTAATGTGTTTTGGACCCTTTCTTTTTGGGTCATGCCTGGCCTTGTTGTCTCCAGAGATACATTGTATGCTCTATCTCGCAAATGCATACTAAACATTTTTCATTTGTAATATTGCATTTATAACGTTGTCTAGTGTCATCTATAAATCATACACTTCATACCTGATTTTTTTGTGTGTTTGTTGCCGAAACCCAGAATATGCACACCCATATTCACACCTGAAGTTGAAAATGATTTGAAAAGAAAATGTCAACACTACTCTGTTGACATCTCACCGAGTGTCTATAGATGCATTCAATAAAGCGTTAACCCACGTTCATGACAGTCAATCCTTGGAGGCACATCTGGGAAAGCTAGACCTCAGCATGTGAGGTATGTCTGAAGTGCCAGGGTGGTAAGCAGGAAGTGCTCTGCAATTAATGCCATCTCCCCATCAGCACTCCTCCAACGACTCCCACTTCCTGACGATGACAGCCCGGTTCCTCCGCTGACATTCCTTACACCCCCCTTCTTACACTCCTCCATATCCTCTGCACTCATTTCAGCATACCTATCAGTCCCTCTTTGTCAGACCTTATTTCAAATGCTAATGGCTCCCCTGTTAGTTCATCTCAGCTGGCAGCTGAGCAAAGCACCTTTGATTCTTCTCTTCCCCACTGTCTTCCATGTAACTAAGGGGTAATTTGACTTGTATTTTTGTAACTTCAAGAAGTGGAAGGCTAAAGGCTTGTTTTATGGTGCTATGTTTTGGGGACGAGTAGCTTTACAGGATAAAATGGTGCTTTTGCTCTGAATTTGTTCATAAGAATGTAAGAATAAGTGTAATGTCATAAAAAAAATTGTATAAAAAAAATGTTCGAGCCACAACTGAAAAATCCAATCTTTGTATCACATTGAGAGCTCCATTATTGAATCAGCACTGAAGTGTCTGAGAACAAAAGGATTTCGAAACATGTAACATGTTCTATGTTAGTTTAACCTGTCACATGTTCTCTGAATATCCCCCATGTGAACAATACCACTCAGCCAAGCACAAACCAGACAATCTGCAGGCGAAACGTTGAAAAGCTTTTGCAAACAAAATACAATGTGTGACCCCTTAAATCTCATTGTCATCATAGCCTGCTCTCCACGTCGTCTCTTCAGACACAGATCAAAACAAACCCTTATATGTTCCTCAGCCCCTTTGTGCAGTGCTGACTGTGCACTGGTGATCAGGTTTTGTAAACACCCATCACGTTCTCTATAGCCCCAAGAGGAAATGCAAGCTGTCTGGGACTTGTGCAATGTGTGTGTGATTATTATTGTATTTCCAGCTGCGAGGATATATGGGATTGGACACGGGGGCACACAAGTCAGGACATATGGCCATTAATGCAAGGCGAATGCTTTATGGGCTTTCAACCTGCAAACGTAATAGCGATGTCACTTTTGCCCTGAAAACAAATTGCGTCGGAAATATATGGCCAGTAAAGTTTGCCAAACCTCAGTGCATGTGTGGCAAAGCATGAAAGTGTGTCATAAAAAAAGAGGTTAATGTCTGGTTGCCCTTCCCATGTGTGGAACTGACTTCAAGAGAGGCAGAGAGACACAAAGACAGGTTAAAGTTTCACCTCTCATATACTACAGTGCATTCGGAAAGAATTCAGACCCATTGGCTTTTTTCACATTTTGATACGTTACAGGCTTATTCTAAAATTGATTAAATTGTTTTCCCTCATCAATCTACACACATTACCCCATAATGACGAAGCAAAAACAGATAAAACATTTTTTGCAAATGTATTACAAATAAAAAAACAGATTTCACATTTACATAAGTATTCAGACCCTTTACTCAATACAGGAGACTGAAAAGATTTAGCATGGGTCCTCAGATCCTCAAAAGGTTCTATAGCTGCACCATCAAGAGCATCCTGACTGGTTGCATCACTGCCTGGTATGGCAACTGCGACTAATGTGACTAATAACATTTAATTTTATTTGATACATTGTTGAAGCACCTTTGGCAGCGATTAAAGCCTCAAGTCTTTTTGGGTATGATGCTAGAAGTCTGGCACACCTGTATTTGGGGAGTTTCTCCCATTTTTCTCTGCAGATCCTCTCAAGCTCTGTCAGGTTGGAGGTCTCATGTCCCCAAAGAGATGTTAGATCGGGTTCAAGTTCTGGCTCTGGCTGGGCCACTCAAGGTTATTCAGAGACTTGTCCCCAAGCCACTTCTGTGTTGTCTTGGCTCTTTGCTTAGGGTCGTTGTCCTGTTGAAAGGTGAACCTTCGCCCCAGTCTGAGGTACTGAGCGCTCTGGAGCAGGTTTTCGTCAAGGATCTCTCTGTACTTTGCTCTGTTCATCTTTCCCTCAATCCTGAGTAGCCTTCCAGTCCCTGCCACTGAAAAATATCCCCACAGCATGCTGCCACCACCATTCTTCACCGTAGGGATGGTGCCAGGTTTCCTCCAGACTTGACGCTTGGCATCCAGGCCAAAGAGTTCAATCTTGGGTTCGTCAGACCAGACAATCTTGTTTCTCATAGTCTGAGAGTCTTTAGATGCCTTTTGGCAAATTCCAAGTGGGCTGTCATGTGCCTTTTACTGAGGAGTGGTTTCCATCTAGCCAGTCTACCATAAAGGCCTGATTTGGAGTGCTGCAGAGATGGTTGTCCTCCTGGAAGGTTCTCTCCCATCTCCACAGAGGAACTCTGGAGCTCTGTCAGATGGACCATCGGGTTCTTGGTCACATCCCTGACCAAGGCCCTTCTCCCTCGATTGCTCAGTTTGGTCGGGCGGCCTGCTCTAGGAAGTGTCTTGGTGGTTCCAAACTTCTTCCATTTAAGAATGATTGATGGGACCTTCAATGCTGCAGACATTTTTGGTACTATGCCTCGACACAATCCTGTCTCAAAGCTCTACAAACAGTTCCTTCAACTTCCTGGCCTGGTTTTTGCACTGACATGCACTGTCAACTGTTGGACCTTATATAGCAGGTGTGTGCCTTTCCAAAACATGTCCAATCAATAGAATTTACCACAGGTGGATTCCAAGTTGTGAAAACATCTCATGGATGATCAATGGAAACAGGATGCACCTGAGCTCAATTTCGAGTCTCATACCAAAGGGTCTGCATACTTATGTAAATAAGGTATCTGTTTTTTATTTCTTGAGAATAAGGCTGGAACGTAACAAAAAGTCAAGGGGTCTGAATACTTTCCGAATGCACTGTATATACTAGCTACATTGTCTGCATTCAGAAAGTTGCCGGTTTCTCAGTTAACTTGGCTGCATTGACTCTGGGGAGGAACTAGGCTTTAGACACATTCAGTATGCCCCTGTCCTTTTCAATAACTGAGGTACAGATGAGGCGAACAATGGCTTCCCTGTAGCTTGAGTTAGCTAACTGTCATTTGTTAACTGTGAACATATTGACAATTGCCATTCTTTCTACATATCAGTGATTTACCTCCCACACGCCTAACGTTATGGCAGGCCGTTATCAGGTGACTGAGAGTATTATCAAATAGACTGATAAGGTGAAACTGTAGCTTTTAGTTCCAGCACTGTTGTTACCAGGTCAGAGTTGTTTCCAGATGTCATCCCTTTTTATAAATTAGTGACCCCTTCCAAAGAGAAGGGATAATCTCATATTGCCTGTAGTTAGCCAGTGCCTACACACCCATCACCTAGGACTACCTGTGTTGGGGGTATTGTTACACAGTAACACGTTAAAGTTACTTTTTCAGGTAACGAGTAGTATGGCGTTCGTTACAAGCTAGGTTTCCATCCAATTTGCGACAGATTTTAATGCAAATATTCTAAAATCCACATAAAACCAACATGGACATTTTCCCACCAGAGACTTGTTTCCTTCATGTTGACTTGTTGCAGATAAAAGGCTGTGCGTTATGACGTAGTGCACATGAAAATACATGTTGCAGTTAAATTCCCATGTACAGAATAAAAAAGACATGCTAAATGGGGTTCCATTGCATTTTCAACTCCACTGATAGTTTTCTCACAAAAAAAATTGCATTATATAGCAAGTGTGCCCACTCTGGTATTGGCATGTGTGGTCTGCCAACGGCACGGCACGCAGGGCACAGATGCCCGCTGTTGGCTGAAGTGCACGAATAGTCTACATGATGAGATCATTATGGACAAAAATGCAAACCGCAGCCAAGCATCGATGATCATGTCACCCTCGATATGTAAAGGAGCATCAAGCTCATCACCTTGCACTTTCACCACCCTGTGAAATTCATAACTTTTTTCATCTGTAGCCTAATAAACTGCATGCTTTCCTGGCGATCGTCGTAGTGGGAGGACCACACATGTCATTGCGTGGGTCCAAGTTTATTGAATTGATGGTAATTATATCAATATTTGCGCGTAAAAGCCTGTCAACTGACATTTCTCGCGTAATTCATTTTACCGGCACTTTACCGTGTTGGTAAAACCGACATACCGACATTTTACCGTTGATATTTGTAAAGTTTACCCCGAAAAATTGCTGTTCCCATAAAAAAAAAAAAAACGACGTACTTTATTCACAATCTTTTTTTTTTTAAACCTGGTTACTGTCCCACTGTGAGGAATCATATTACAGTTACTGATCAAATAAATAGGTTGTTTTGGTTTCATTCCCCTCCTATTACAGTTATTGGTCCAGATTCTAATTGTTTTCGTCCTGAAGTCCTCTCACCAACTTCCTGTTTACACGCGTACGCACTACTACGAACAGCTTTAAATAGCAGCAGCGTCTAAAATATTGACTTTCTCACCGTGGAAATACTCACAATACTTTGACTTGGTAGGACAAGATGACAAGGATATAACTGTAAAATGTGCCCAGGTGAGAAACACCTCCCCACAGCTAGAAACACAACTTCCAATCTGTTGAAGCACCTGCAAAGGCAACACGCCAACATAAAACTCGTAGCGAAAGACCCCCGGGGACTGACCACTGCTGCTGAAAATGACAGTAGGCCTACCTCATCCAAACAACCAAGGTTTGATTTTAACCGTTCAGGAAGACCGGCTGTAAACCCAGGGAGAGCTGAACAAGCTAGTAGCTGGGTACGTAGTAGAGGAAACGCTGCCCTTGGCCTACGTAACGTTGACATTGCTTACATTGAGTGAGGAACCTCATAACGCAAAAGTAATATAACGAGTAGTGTAACAAAGTAATTTTCCCAGGGAGTATTTCTAAGTAGTAAACTAATTCGTTATTGTGAAAAAATGAACAAGTTATTATTTGTAATATATGACTTTTTTTTAATAACGACCCCAACACTGATGACTACAGAGGTGGGTCAGCCACACAAACAATGCCTTTTAGCCTTCAGCTAAGGGAGACAATGCCTATGTTGCAGGTGTTCTTGTGATTAGTCAGTCCCAAGATGAAGCCTGCCATGATGAAGTGGTCTCCGTGAATAGGAGCTGGCAAAACTAAGAAAATATGCCACTTCAAAGCTACAAGATGATAAAATGCTAATTAAAAGTGTTGTCAAATGTCTGTTGTTAATGGAGCGTACAGAATACAAGGGAATTGTTGACCCTACAGATCTATAAATGTTTTTAAAGTAACTGTTGAGACTAGAGTGGATTCAAAATTGAACTTCAAGTGCTTTAAACCAGTTAAATGTAACTAAATTGTATCTACATAATCTCAAAAAATAATGATCTACCGTGAGAGGGCCACATTAACTAGTAATGCTGCGTACTCCAAGAAAGGTTACAATCTCAGCTTTCTGGTAAAAGCTGGTATAAATTGCTGAGGTGTACTTTTGAGGACACAAGCTCAAGTACACAGTACAAACATGAACATATGGAATATTTTAGATGGATTTTCTATTCAACAAAACTATGAATTAGGCTTGAAATGACTTATGCTTTCTAAATATAGTATAATCAAATTATAAAACGATTAACTATTAGATTTGACCATCCTCATGACTGTTAAATATATACAGTATTTGTATGTTTAGTGTTAGAGAAAATGTGTATATTTTCCAAAGGTCTCTCGATCAAAATGTCTGCTCCCATCGTGTGAACGTCTCACAGAGCTCTAGCTTGGCTTCCTGAACTCGCTAGGAGCTCACCTTTCATCTCATATTAATCCTGTCCATCTGTCACATGCAGAAAGGTTTTTTTGTTTAAAATCTATGAATTATTATAGATTCATGGCTACAGTGATGAAACTACTCTCTCCTGCTGCTCTATGATGTAAGGATTGCATGCATGTGCTTTGTCAGTGGCTGTGACGTACAGTAGGGTTCAGCCAGAAGTTAATGGACAGTCGGAAGAGCGAATTTAAAATCAAATCAAATTGTATTAGTCACATGCACCGAATACAACAGGTTTAGACCTTACTGTGAAATGCTTACTTACAAGCCCTTAACCAACAATGCAGTTCAAGAAAGAGTTAAGAAAATATTTACTAAATAAACAAAAGTAAAAAAAACTCTAAAAAGTAACACAATAAAATAACAATAACGAGGCTATATACAGGGGGTACCGGTACAGAGTCAATGGGTGGGGGTACAGATTAGTCGAGGTAATTTGTACATTTTTATTTATTTTTTATTAAACCTTTATTTAACTAGGCAAGCCAGTTAAGAACAAATTCTTATTTACAATGACGGCCTAAGAACAGTGAGTTAACTGCCTTGTTCAGGGGCAGGACGACAGATGTTTACCTTGTCAGCTCGGGGATTCGATCGAGCAACTTTTTCGGTTACTGGCCCAATGCTCTAACCACTAGGCTACCTGCCGCTCTATTTGATTAAATGTTCAGCATTCTTATGGCTTGGGGGTAGAAGCTGTTAAGGAGCCATGTAGGTATGGGTAAAGTGACTATGCATAGATAATAGACAGTGCATAGCAGCAGTGTGAAAAACAAATGGGGGGTCAATGTAAAAGTCTGGGTGGTCATTTGATGAATTGTTCAGCAGTCTTATGGCTTGGGGGTAGAAGCTGTTAAGGAGCCATTTGGTCCTAGACTTGGCGCTTCGGTACCGCATGCTGTGCTGTAGCAGAGAGAACAGTCTATGACTTGGGTGACTGGAGTCTTTGACCATTTTTTGGGCCTTCCTCTGACACCGCCTAGTATATACAGTAAGTCCTGGATGGCAGGAATCTTAGCCCCAGCGATGTACTGGGCCATTCGCACTATCCTCTGTAGCGCCTTACTGTCAGATGCTGAGCAATTGCCATACCAGGCATACTGCCATACTAGTCCATAATAGTTTCAGGCCCTGCCACATCCGACGAGCGTCAGAGCCGGTGTAGTAGGATTACATTTTAATCATGTATTGACGCTTTGGCTGTTTGACGTTTCATCTGAGGGCATAGCAGGATTTCTTATAAGCGTCCAGGTTAGTGTCCCGCTCCTTGAAAGCGGCAGCTCTAGCCTTTAGCTCAGTGCGGATGTTGTCTGTAATCCATGGCTTCTGGTTGTGATATGTACGTACGGTCACTGTGGGACAACGTCGTCGATGCACTTATTGATGAAGCCGGTGACTGAGGTGGTATATACTCCTAAATGCAATTGGATGAATGTCTTTCTTTCTAAGGTCTTCGAAAGCCAAGTTAACAAACAGATTGCCGACCATTTCGAATACCACCGTACCTTCTCCGCTATGCAATCTGGTTTCAGAGCTGGTCATGGGTGCACCTCAGCCACGCTCAAGGTCCTAAACGACATCATAACCGCCATCGATAAGAGACATTACTGCGCAGCCGTATTCATCGACCTGGCCAAGGCTTTCGACTCTGTCAATCACCACATTCTTAATGGCAGACTCGACAGCCTTGGTTTCTCAAATGATTGTCTCGCCTGGTTTACCAACTACTTCTCTGATAGAGTTCAGTGTGTCAAATCGGAGGGCCTGTTGTCATGACCTCTGGCAGTCCCTATGGGGGTGCCACAGGGTTCAATCCTCGGGCCGACTCTCTTCTCTGTATACATCAATGATGTTGCTCTTGCTGCAGGTGATTCTCTGATACACCTCTACGCAGGCGACACCATTCTGTATATTTCTGGCCCCTCTTTGGACACTGTGTTAACTAACCTCCAGACGAGCTTCAATGCCATACAACTCTCCTTCCGTGGCCTCCAACTGCTCTTAAACGGAAATAAAACTAAATGCATGCTATTCAACCGATCACTGCCCGCACCTGCTCGCCCGTCCAGCATCACTACTCTGGACGGGTCTGACTTAGAATACGTGGACAACTACAAATACCTAGGTGTCTGGTTAGACTGTAAACTCTCCTTCCAGACTCACATTAAGCATCTCCAATCCAAAATTACATCTAGAATCGGCTTCCTATATCGCAACAAAGCATCCTTCACTCATGCTGCCAAACATACCCTCGTAAAACTGACCATCCTACCGATCCTCGACTTCGGTGATGTCATCTATAAAATAGCCTCCAACACTCTACTCAACAAACTGGATGCAGTCTATCACAGTGCCATCCGTTTTGTCACCAAAGCCCCATACACTACCGACCATTGCGACCTGTACGCTCTCGTTGGTTGGCCCTCGCTTCATATTCGTCGCCAAACCCACTGGCTACAGGTTATCTACAAGTCTCTGCTAGGTAAAGCCCCGCCTTATCTCAGCTCACTGGTAGCACCATAGCAGCACCCACTCGTAGCACGCGCTCCAGCAGGTATATCTCACTGGTCACCCCCAAAGCCAATTCCTCCTTTGGTCGTCTTTCCTTCCAGTTCTCTGCTGCCAATGACTGGAACGGACTGCAAAAATCTCTGAAGCTGGAAACACTTATCTCCCTCACCAGCTTTAAGCACCAGCTGTCAGAGCAGCTCACAGATTACTGAACCTGTACATAGCCCATCTATAATTTAGCCCAAACAGCTACCTCTTCCCCTACTGTATTTATTTATTTATTTTGCTCCTTTGCACCCCATTATTTCTATTTCTACTTTGCACATTCTTCCACTGCAAATCTACCATTCCAGTGTTTTACTTGCTATATTGTATTTACCTCACCACCGTGGCCTTTTTTTTGCCTTTACCTCCCTTATCTCACCTCATTTGCTCACATTGTATATAGACTTATTTTTCTACTGTATTATTGACTGTATGTTTAGTTTATTCCATGTGTAACTCTGTGTTGTTGTATGTGTCGAATTGCTATGCTTTATCTTGGCTAGGTCGCAGTTGCAAATGAGAACTTGTTGAGAACTCTGACCACTTCCGCATTGAGTGTGTCACTGGTACTTCCTGCTTTAGTTTTTGCTTGTAAGCAGGAATCAGGAGGATATAATTAGGGTCAGATTTGCCAAATGGGGGGCTTTTTATGTGTTTCTGTATGTGGAGTTAAGATGGTCTAGAGTTAAACGGTAGGAGGGACCTCCGAGCTTCAACGGGTTTCAGATTTTACATTCTAGGCTCCAAAAATATACAGCTGTGCCATTTCGATCTATGTCCACAGATCGATGTATAAGTGAAAATGTCGATTGGATCCGGTACCAGAACTATGCAGGTCCCCTAAACACGGGAGTTTACATCTAAGAGGTTTTAAAGCTAATCCTATGTAGTGACCATTGGTAAAATTGGCTGGCTTTGCAGTAGGTACAAACTAAGTGGCTTTCTTTCCTTCGATTACAAAAAATGCCATTGGTAACAAATGCGTGCTCTAAAACAATGAATTTCTGATTTGACTTACTTCCTTTTATGATTACTGGAAAGATCACAGGATCCTCTCTTCGGAGATTATTCCTGGAATGTTGAGAGGACTTTCTGCTCTGTAATGATTACCACTAGTACAATTACCACTTCAAAATGATTCTCCAGACACTATCTTAATGGTACATACCCCCAAAAATACCTATTCTGTTTTAGCTTTTTACCAGTATGTTAAGTACAAAAGCATTTTTTTTTTACCATTGTGAAAATGCAACTTTGTTTTGTCCTATAGTGTCATTGGGGTGAAAACATTTTTAATAATGTTTGCAGATTTGCCCTACATTCTGAATGGACGGTACTGCAGTAGTCAATTGGAATTGTGTGTCCAGTTGACAAGAATTGAAATGAATTTGACCCATATTCCCGGAGTATTTGTTCAAACTATGCAAACGAAATGTGAAAATGCCCTGTGGTCTCCTCGTGACTTTGATTCAACTGTCCCTCAGCACCCTGTTTTTCCATTGTTGCATCTTGTCAGGACAGGGACATACTTGACAGTGTGTTGAACCTTAACTTCCCTTTGTTGAGGTTCTTAAGGAATTGACCTGGAACAATTGGCTTAAAATCACGAAGACTTCACTTAGAAACTTTGTAAAAGCTTCGGAGAGAACAGGACTTAAGTCATTCATGCTGTACTATCCCCACTGATCCCTGTTTAAAGGATGTTTCTTTGCTCTTTTCCATATACCATGTGGACATTGTTAACCTTAATACTGCTGTGTGCCAAGTATAGGTAAGCCTCTCACTTTTGGGTTCAGGGGTCAGAGTTCACAGTAGGCCTGGGGCCTCCGAAATGTGCTTTCCAAGAGGTGAGGGGACAACGGGTGCATAGCAAGGCCAAAGAAGATTGATTATATAATATATTGCTCTATGGGTCTTCTAAAATCAGCTACATGATATCAATAGACATTGAGATATATTTATGGTTCATGTGTGTTTAAATGCCACAGCACAGTAGAATTAACCCTTGGATGTAGCTAGCTGACCATGTAGATGAGTTAGGGGCAACATCATAGGAGTATGTAACCTCTCAGAAAGGGGGTTAACAAAGCATTATGGTCATTACTCTGAGAGGGAACAGTCACCCCCTGAAAACGATCTAAATTCCAGAGCTGCTCTATATCAATTTTCTTGACTCCGTGAAGTACAAACTAATCTTTAGCGCATAGTGAAGGAGCATGGTCTTAGGGTTATAGGCATGCCTGCTTTTAGATAAGGAGTGCAACATTTACAGTCACCAGTACTTATGTCCAAACTGGACACATATTCAAGTTTCGGGTTTTCTAGGAAACCTACTTCTTTGCTGATATGCAACAATTTTACATACAACTAGCTATTTTCCAAACCCAACTAGCTAATCATTACAAAATAATATCCTGTTTGATCATTTTTCAGATGTGAAATTATATAATGCTTCCTCTCAAATTACATTGTAATAGAACATATTAGAAAGAAACGGTTAGGAATATAAGGTAGAGGAAATGAATGTGTGGATCCTACTATATCTTCCCAGTCAATCCTTGTTCCAGTGAAATCTTCCCATCTGAGCATAAACCTTGTAAATGGTCCAGTTGCCCATAAAAAAAAAAAATTTAACCACTGTTTATATAAATCAGGTTTTACAAGGTTGAGATGGCGCTTGTGTTCTTCAATGGGATGATTAGGTTGGTTTTTCGTCATTCATTGGCATCTTTTAATGTGCCCCAGTCTTGGTGGTGCAGTCTCCTTTCATGACTGCCAGCCACCATGGGATCTGTAGTCTGCTATTCTGCTCTTCCTCCTCTAAAGCTCTCCTATCTTTATTATTTGTAGTCGGCCCTGTAAACAAAACCCACAGCAAGTGAATGGGACATATAAAGGAACTTGGAGTCTTTTTATATTCGTTTACTGTTAGTGTTAGCAGGCCCTTTATGATTCCACTGGCTCCAGTGACAAGCTGGAATACAGGGAAGGGGAGAACAGCCCGTCTCCTCCAGAGCCATTTAGCGTCTCGTAACCTCGTAGCCTTTATTTTTTTACAGCCAGTAAATTGTGTCTGGGAGCAAACTCCTGTACAGGGCCCTCTCGCTAATGAGACTCAATCAGACGACTTCAAATATTCAAGGGTGTTTAAGTGCATTTTTCGGACACACTTCTAACACAGAAGTGTTCTAGCACAGGTCTAACACTTTTTGCACGTTCATTTACCAAACGCTTCTGTTAGGAATGGAGATAGTTATTTGATCACAAACAGCATAGTAGAAAGTACACTTCTGAAGAACTGACATGGCATGTTAAGCTAAGACTCGATATGAAAACACACCCTATGATGTGGAATATGTAATTACAAAGCGGTTATTTAACTGGGCCGGTCATTGCCTGGCTCGTTCTCCCTGCGTTTCATCCCCCTTAACTCCTACATCATCACCCCCTTTAACCCCCACATCAAAAGGCCTGTCTCATCCTCTTTCCCCCATCACTTTGAAACCAGGTGGATTATCGTCCCTCCCAGTGCCTTCACCATGTCAGCATGACCACTTCTCATTTAATGGTGTCTCTGTCTCCTCTCCCCCACCCTGACATGGATGGATCCTCAGTTAAACCTAGCTTATACTCCCCTTCTTTGCCCCTCTGATGTCTTTAGCCCATCAAAGCTGACCAGGGCGGGGGGATCTGAGAACCTGACAGTAAAGAAGACCAGAGGTGGGGTCAGCCAGTTCTATTTCAGTTAAGGAAGTGAAACGCCAAGATGAGTAGCAACATTTTCTTTGTGAGTTTCATTGGATTAAAGGCCCTAGGTGGCACTATTCAATTCTTGAATTGAAATTCAGACTAATTCTCCTCAATTAACTTGGAATTGACCTCTAAGTCCGTGTGAGCTGAACCCTGAATCACTCTGACTTTGCAGCGGAAACCGGTGGACAATATAACATGAATCATTGTGTGCACTGTGCGTGCTGACTCACTCAGTTGCTCATGGCTACCTTAAACTGTACTATCATGCATCTAATGTTTAACTAGTATGTGGCAATATTTGAGCACAAAGGGGGGGATGAAATAGTTTTTCATTAAAAGCTCCAAATTGATTATTTCCTTCCCTGTGTTTACTTGGCATACAGGTCTTTCAGATTTACTTCCGAACCTGAGCTAACACAATGACCTTATCTCACATCGAAGCTGATTGTGCAAGCATTGCCCTCCAGTTATCGCTGTACCATAGCTAAAGTTAATAGCATTTCCCTTTTTTCATTTCCCTTTTTTTGACAAATAATCTGAAACTGAAATCGAATTTATGAGTAGTCGACGACCACTTAAGTAATCCGTTAATATTTGTCAGATGTTGAGCTGAAGTAAATTGTCAGCACTTCGCACATCTTGAGCGCAAATGCAAACCATCGTATAAATCTAATCCCCTACAAAAGTAGCAATAACAAATGCATCTCCAGTAATGGTGTTTCATGTGTCCATATGATGTAAACCACACCAAAAGCTGTCATGAATCCCATTTCATGGCAGATACAAAGTGGGGGGGACTTGAAAGCGTCTCATTCTTCAATATTTACACATGGGGCTTTGTAGTGCACTCAACAGAAGCTTTTTATTTAAAGTTGAATCCATCCCAAAAAAATCCCCACTCCTCTCATCTTGTGGGAACCAATGTAATAATGAATCTCTCGCCATCGGTTATCACTTTTGTACTGATGGGAATTTCTTTTGAGACAAGTTGAAAGGCCATTATCGTCATTAACACTTTTTCAGGCCTAATCGTGGACTGTGCTTAGTGCACTATAAAATTGGTTCGATTTGTTGCCTGATTCCGGTTTTCGCTCTCAAAATCACACTTTAAAAAAATTGGATGTGCTAAGTCCACAACAATGCTTAAACCACATCAGGAGACCACTTTTGAGGTCTGGGAAAAATCTAAGAAATTTCAATTTTTGGGTGTATTTACCCTTTATTTCAACTGTGCAGCAGCCAGAGACCGTTGTTTGGTTCGCAATGTTTCTGTAGCACTAATCTGATTGCAGAGATTGCGAAACAAATGGCCACTGGATTGATGCAAATATTCTTACTCTGCCAGGCAAGCATAGCCTGCTTTGTAGTTAATATTTAATTGTGAAGGTTTTGGGAAAGCCTTTCAATCTACCAGAAGACTGTTGTCGTTACATTAGCATCATCGCTAACGGCTACACTAAGTGGTAGACGAATGTGCACACACAGATGGGGGCACTCCTGTGCTGTGGCCTCTTCAGAAAGTCACTGATGCATTTTCTTCATGTCTTATGATAATTCTGGGTAAATTATATCATGTTCTATTATTATCACCATAACAATGATTGAGTATCGACTGGATGTCTAGTCACAATGTACAGTGTTCAGATAATGCATCTGTGCCTGTATAATACTTTTTGTCACCCACATTATTTCAGACAGGAAACGTCAGATATTCGTTTAACCATTTATTAGATTACAATAAATGCAGTACATTAGTCTCTACTCCTTCGGGGTATCTCACTGCCAGAGCATATATCAGGTAAGAAAACAGTCATTTCAGGCAGTCAACAAGGTATGCTATACCAATCCCCATGACTGAAGCAAAAGCAGAGCTCAAACAAGAAGAGGCTGGGGTGGATGGTGAGAAAGCAGCAAATACGCATAGCTTGCGCACGGCAGCCATCAGAGAAGTATGTCCAAAACCTGGTTGACTAAATAGACAACTATATTAAGGTAGAGTGATGAATCTAATTGGTGCAATATCAGCTGATGCACACTGGTGTCCTGTATGAACCTGCTGCACTTGATTTCGGACAGGAAACGCCATGTATTAATTCGAGCCATTTATTAGAAGATTACAATACATGCAGTACATTAGTCTTGGCGTTGGTGCTGCTCCGTCAGGGTATCTCACTGCCAGAACATACATCATGTAAGATAATAATAATAATTACAGGCATTGATCAAGGTATGCTACTGTATACCAATCCCCAAAACAGCAGAACCACTGCTAGACAACAAACTATGTGTATGACAGACGCCCACCGTTAAGAGCTTAAAATAGACCAGCGACGTCATCTATGTTATATGATTGATACTATGTGTAGCGTGAAGGTGAAACTAGGTGTAGGCTACAGCAGGCAAACCATACTGATATAGCTTCTCTGAAACCACGTATAGGCTTATTTCTCATGTTTCTCACAGCCTGGTGTCCTTGCTGAGGCAACATGAACCTGTCCTCTTGGTAAATGCGAAAAATTATACCCACCTACACTGTGCTGTAAATCACACCATAGTGAGATAGCTTCTCAGAACTACCTGAGCGTACAAGAACATTAAGCTACTCTTCCTGGGGTCCTGCAACATTAAGGAAGTTATATACGATTTAAAATATTACATAACATTGCATTTCATAACACCATTACTCTCCTACCACATATCTACAATACAAAATCCATGTGTACGTGTGTGTAGAGTGTGTGTCTTATCATGTGTATGTGTGTTTGTGCCTCAGTGTTGACAAAGGGGAGAGGTGAAAGGAGTTTTAAGACTTGAGACAATTGAGATTGTATATGTGGATTGTATATGTGTGTCATTCAGAAGGTGAATGGGCAAGGAAAAAATGTAGAAGTGCCTTTGAATGGGGTATGGTAGTAGGTTCCAGGCGCACCGGTTTACGTGTGTCAAGAACTGCAAAACTACTGTTTTTCACGCCCAACAGTTTCCCATGTGTATCAAAAATGGTCCACCAGCCAAAGGACATCGAGCCAACTTGACACAACTGTGGGAAGCATTGGAGTCAAAATGGGCCAGCATTCCTGTGGAACGCTTTCGCCACCTTGTAGAGATCATATCCTGACAAATTGAGGCTGTTCTAAGGGCAAAAGGGGGTGCAACTCAATATTAGGAAAGTGTACCTAATATTTTGTACACTCGGTGTATGAGTAAGCTTATTTCTCATTTTACTCACTACCCGGTGTCCTCGTTTGAGGCTAGATGAACCTGCCATCTTGGTAAATTAAAAATAATCTACCCATCTTACCTCACTGTAAACACATTGTACTGAGAGAGCTTCTCAGGAACTATGGGTTTATTTCTCATGTGAGGATAAGCTGTCATCTTGGAACAATGACAATATTCTGCCTATGAACCCAGCCAACCACCTGCAGCTATATATACAGTGTTACAGTAAATAGCACAGTAGAGGCTGCTGATGGGAAGTATCAAATGTGTTTGCTACCATTCCATTTGCTCCATTCCAGTCATCATTACGAGCCGTCCTCCCCTCAGAAGCCTCCACTGATAGAGCAGATTGCGATGCAGTAAGAGAGAAGCTACATACAGTGCCGTCGGAAGTATTCAGACCCTTTGACTTTTTTCACATGTTGTTATGTTACAGGCTTATTCTAAAATGGATTAAATCGTTTTTTTTCCCCCCTCTTCAATCTACACACAATACCCCATAATGACAAAGCAAAAACTGATTTTTTAAAACATTTTTGCAAATGTATTACAAATATAAAACTGAAATATCACATTTACATAAGTATTCAGACCATTTACTCAGTAATTTGTTGAAGCACATTTGGCAGCGATTACAACATCGAGACACTACAAGCTTGACACACCCGTATTTGGGGGGTTTCTCCCATTCTTCTCTGCAGATCCTCTCAAGCTCTGGCAGGTTGGAGCATTGCTGCACAGCTATTTTCAGGTCTCTCCAGAGATGTTAGATCTGATTCAAGTCCGGGCTCTGGCTGGGCCACTCAAAGACATTCAGAGACTTTTCCTGAAGCCACTCCTGCGTTGTCTTGGCTGTGTGTTTAGGGATGGAACATTTTATCGTATGTCAGAATGACGAAACGATCATACAGACCACCTCTGGAAAAATGTCTGTGTAAGCCCAACACAATTGCTTTAACGTGAAACTCAAACTTGTGCTAATTGGAGGAGAGATACTCCTTGATATGCATGTTGGGCGTTGCTCCGTAGCCCATGAAGAATAGGCGATCAGATGGTTTGAAACTACATACAACATACAAATTAACTCACAAAACGGCAACCAACAGTGGCTATGCATAACCACCTGTACTATCCAAACAGCCTAATGTCACTACTGATACTGTTAAGCAATAGCTGATGCATCTGCAGCAATCACGAGCATGCACGATGAGTGAAAATGATCATTTAAAACCTTGGCCTACAATATAGTCTACCTGAGCTGTGGGCTTATGTCAAACCTTATATGCCAGTAGCCATGACAGAAGAATAGACGAACTGATAACTAGAGAAATAGACTATATGGATTACTAAAATCGGCCTACAATCAAACAGAACGTTTCATTAAAAGGTGATAAAGCGCTTGATCGCCAACAGCTGATCGCCATGTGGTGTTTAAGAAGCCCGCTAGGTAATGCTAGTATAAACAGCCTTCCAACGCAGCCGGAAGCTATAGCAAGCATTGATTAGTCATCACACTGCGATATAGCGCCAGCTTCCCCACTAAGGTCCAAGGTGAGAACTTGGACCTTAGTGGCTAGACTGCATTGGAATGCAAATAAACCGCCTCTAGCCTCCGTTCTGTTGGCGAACATACAGTCACTAGAGAACAAACTGGACGAGGTCTGTTCGAGGCTATCTTATTGTAGCAACGTGTTGTTTTAATGTCATATGTTGAACATCCTTTTACTCTCTGCCTATAATGCTGAACTGTTATGTACTACTGATGTAACGGCTTTCTTCCTGGGGTGAAAGAGAGGACCAAAATGCAGCGCGGCTAGTGTTCAACATGTTTAATAACGAACAAGTGAACACTACAAACAACAAACAAAATAACAAACCGTGAAAAACCGAGACAGTCCTATCTGGTGCAGAACAAACACAGAGACAGGAAACAAACACCCACAAAATCCCAACACAAAACAAGCCTCCTATATATGATTCTCAATCAGGGACAACGATTACCATCTGCCTCTGATTGAGAACCATATTAGGCTGGACATAGAAACAGACAAACTAGACACACAACATAGAATTCCCACCCAGCTCACGTCCTGACCAACTAAACACATACAAAACAACAGAAAACAGGTCAGGAACGTGACAGAACCCCCCCCCTCAAGGTGCGAACTCCGGGCGCACCCCTAAAACTCAAGGGGAGGGTCTGGGTGGGCATCTGTCCGCGGTGGCGGCTCCGGCGCAGGACGAGGACACCACTCCACCACTGTCTTTGTCCCCCTCCTTAGCGTCCTTTGAGTGGCAACCCTCGCCCACGACCTTGGCCTAAGAATCCTCCCCAAGGCCCCCACATGATTTAGGAGGTAGCTCAGGACAGAGAGGTAGCTCAGGACAGAGAGGTAGCTCAGGACAGAGAGGTAGCTCAGGACAGAGAGGTAGCTCAGGACAGAGGGGCAACTCCGGACTAATGGCAGCTCCGGACTGAGTGGCAGCTCCGGACTGAGTGGCAGCTCCGGACTGAGTGGCAGCTCCGGACTGAGTGGCAGCTCCGGACTGAGTGGCAGCTCCGGACTGGAGGGCAGCTCATGACTGGAGGGCAGCTCATGACTGGAGGGCAGCTCATGACTGGAGGGCAGCTCATGACTGGAGGGCAGCTCATGACTGTAGGGCAGCTCATGACTGTAGGGCAGCTCATGACTGTAGGGCAGCTCATGACTGTAGGGCAGCTCATGACTGGCTGACGGCTCTGGACGCTCATGGCTGACTGACGACTCCGGCAGATCCTGTCTGGTTGGCGGCTCTGGCAGATCCTGTCTGGTTGGCGGCTCTGGCAGATCCTGTCTGGTTGGCGGTCTGGCAGATCCTGTCTGGTTGGCGGCCCTGGCAGATCCTGACTGACGAATGGCTCTAGCGGCTCCTGACTGACGAACGGCTCTGACGGCTCGGGACAGACGGGCGGCTCTAACGGCTCGGGACAGACGGATGGCTCAGACGGCGCTGGGGAGACGGATGGCTCAGATGGCGCTGGGGAGACGGATGGCTCAGATGGCGCTGGGGAGACGGATGGCTCAGATGGCGCTGGGGAGACGGATGGCTCAGATGGCGCTGGGGAGACGGATGGCTCCGATGGCGCTTGGCAGACGGCCAGCTCTGACGGCGTTGAGCAGACGGACAGTTCAGACGGCGTTGAGCAGACGGACAGTTTAGACGGCATTGAGCAGACGGGCAGTTCAGGCGCCGCTGGGCAGACGGGCAGTTCAGGCACCGCTGGGCAGACGGCAGACTCTGGCCGGCTGAGACGCACTATAGGCCTGATGCGTGGTGCCGGAACTGGAGGTACCGGGCTGAGGGCACGCACCATAGGGAGAGTGCGTGGAGGAGGAACAGGGCTCTGGAGATGCACTGGAAGCCTGGTGCGTGGTGTAGGCACTGGTGGTACTGGGCTGGGGCGGGAAGGTGGCGCCGGATATACCGGACCGTGAAGGAGGACACGCGCTCTTGAGCACCGAGCCTCTCCAACCTTACCAGGTTGAATGGTCCCCGTAGCCCTGCCAGTGCGGCGAGGTGGAATAGCCCGCACTGGGCTATGCAGGCGAACCGGGGACACCACCTGTAAGGCTGGTGCCATGTACGCCGGCCCGAGGAGACGTACTGGAGGCCAGATATGTTGAGCCGGCTTCATGGCACCCGGCTCGATGCCCAACCTAGCCCTACCAGTGCGGCAAGGTGGAATAGCCCGCACTGGGCTAAGCACGCGTACTGGGGACACCGTGCGCTCCACCGCATAACACGGTGTCTGACCAGTACGACGCCCTCTCACTCCACGGTAAGCCCGGGGAGTTGGCTCAGGTATCCAACCCGGCTTCGCCACACTCCCCTTTAGCCCCCCCCCCCCAAGAAATTTTTGGGTGAGCCTCTCGGGCTTCCAGCCTCTCTTACGTGCTGCCTCCTCAATCCACCGCTCCTGGGCTGTGGCTGCCTCCATCTCTTCCCGAGAGCGGCGATCTTCTCCAACCTTAGCCCAGGGTCCTTCTCCGTTAAATATTTGCTCCCATGACCATTCCTCCTGGTACCGCTGCTGCTGTCGCTGCTGCCCGTTGCCACGCTGCTTGATCCTTGTTTGGTGGGTGTTTCTGTAACGGCTTTCTTCCTGGGGTGAAAGAGAGGACCAAAATGCAGCGCGGCTAGTGTTCAACATGTTTAATAACGAACAAGTGAACACTACAAACAACAAACAAAATAACAAACCGTGAAAAACCGAGACAGTCCTATCTGGTGCAGAACAAACACAGAGACAGGAAACAAACACCCACAAAATCCCAACACAAAACAAGCCTCCTATATATGATTCTCAATCAGGGACAACGATTACATACATACATTTAAGTCATTTAGCAGACGCTCTTATCCAGAGCGACTTACAAATTGGTGCATTCACCTTATGATATCCAGTGGAACAACCACTTTACAATAGTGCATCTAACTCTTTTAAGGGGGGGGGGGGGGGGGTTAGAAGGATTACTTTCTCCTCTCCTAGGTATTCCTTAAAGAGGTGGGGTTTCAGGTGTCTCCGGAAGGTGGTGATTGACTCCGCTGACCTGGCGTCGTGAGGGAGTTTGTTCCACCATTGGGGTGCCAGAGCAGCGAACAGTTTTGACTGGGCTGAGCGGGAACTGTACTTCCTCAGAGGTAGGGAGGCGAGCAGGCCAGAGGTGGATGACCGCAGTGCCCTTGTTTGGGTGTAGGGCCTGATCAGAGCCTGAAGGTACGGAGGTGCCGTTCCCCTCACAGCTCCGTAGGCAAGCACCATGGTCTTGTAACGGATGCGAGCTTCAACTGGAAGCCAGTGGAGAGAGCGGAGGAGCGGGGTGATTACCATCTGCCTCTGATTGAGAACCATATTAGGCTGGACATAGAAACAGACAAACTAGACACACAACATAGAATTCCCACCCAGCTCACGTCCTGACCAACTAAACACATACAAAACAACAGAAAACAGGTCAGGAACGTGACAACTGAGTTCCTCCAAGCTCTCCCTCTCTCCAAGACAAAGGGTTATAAAAGTAGCCCTTCACACCTAGGTGTGATACCATGTGACCTCACAGGACTACAAAAGGACTCTGCTGTCTCCCCCTCACTCTCTTAAGGCGGCCGCATGCTTCCTAACTGAAAAAGTTTGCGACAGTTCGTACATGTATTATGACGACATTTTGTGAACTTTTTGTTCGTTTTGGAGTTCCGTTAGGGTTTTGTCGGCTGTTCGAGCACACAATCTTTTCTCAAGGGCCAGCTGAATTTCGGAAGCCGAAGTCTAGTCTGTGATTGGTCAGTTGTAGGGGTGACACAAGTTTCTGCTTCATGTTGATTCAACCTGAAACTCAGTGTGGATTCAACATGGCTAATGACAACTCCGAGCATCGATTGACCGAGGACGTACAAAAGTACCTTCACAAGTACGATTCTAGCCATGCATTATGTAAAGACCTGCATTAAATGTCAATTCGTGTAGGGTTTGCGACAAGTTCGTCAAGGCAAAGAAAAGAAACAAGGGCCACAGTGGAGATGCCGGTGGAAAGGCTACTCCAGAAATTCCTTGTTCAGCACATGATGCATGGGAAGACTGAAAGCAACATGCTGTCTTCACCAAAGGATGGGGTATGTTTTGGTATTTTCTATTCTAGTCAACAAAAAGATTATCCATGCTTTGCTAGCGCTAGCTACTTGGCTGGCTAGTGGCCAGCTAGCCTACCAGCATACTTGTGCATGGAAAGCAAGCCAACCAACTAAACTAAAGATCTTTACAACTTTTGATCAAACATCATTTGGTCATATAAAGAAAATAATAAGCTTCCCACAGTTTGGTACTGTAGCAAGGTCCAGCTAGTCAAAATGTTGCAAACATTTGAGCAGAGTTGGGGTGGCAGGTAGCCTAGTGGTTAGACTAGTAACCGAAAGTTTGCAAGATAGAATCCCCGAGCTGACAATGTAAACATCTGTTGTTCTGCCCCTGAACAAGGCAGTTAACCCACTGTTCCTAGGCTGTCATTGAAAATAAGAACTTGTTCTTAACTGACTAGCCTAGTTAAATAAAGGTTAAAAATAAACAGTTGAGTAGCTAGGCCAGGCATACTCAACTCTGCTCAAACATTTGCAACATTATATAGTCTATTGTAGTCTCGGTTAATGATATTTGATGTTCATTAATGTTTCGGATATGTGTACTAAATAGCCCTCTTCTTTTGAATTTTCAAGGCACAAACACGAGTGAATGGAAACAGCACCTGGTTTTGTTCTCTGTGCCCCAGCACTGCCTGTTCACCGGTCCCAAGCACTACTTCTGCCCCCAGTAGACTGGTGATTGGCCCCCAGCTCATCTCCCGCACTGAGATGCAGTGCAGAATTAGAAACAATCTCCATGCAGGACCTGGGACGCTCTATCCTGGGCCCACCTCCAAGACCTACTCCACTAGCTTGCTCCTCACCGAAGCCACAGAGCAGCAGCAGTAGTAGCAAGGGTGTGAGAAGGGAGAAAAGGGCTGCAGACTCAGTTCTTGACATGTCACTCGTAAAGGCAAGACATATCTCAAGATCTGGAGAACGTCATGTACCGAGCCACCAGCTTGTCCCAGAGGTAAATAAATACAAATAATTTCAGACCTTCTCTGAGACCATTTCCTCTCTTCTGTTGTCCTTTTTCCTCCACTCCTCGCCATGCACACTGCTCTCCAGACACTCATAGTTTTCCCCCTCTTCCAATCCTCTCCACAGGGTCCTGGCACCTATTGCTGATTTCATGGATGAACTCTCGCCAAAACTCTGGGAGGAATTCAATCACCAGCTGCATGCGTTCATGCATGACTTCAAGAAGAGGACATGGACTGAACGACTGGGACCACAGTGAAATTAACAACTGGTTCTGTTGTTATTCAGGCATCTCTGGACTCAGACACTAGACATTTTCATTGTTTTTCATGGACACTTTTGTTGTTTACATGTCTGTTCATAGCAGACACTGTGGTACTATTGCTCAGAAAGATTTGACACTACACTCTGGCACTTACATTTTATTCCATAGACACTTGTTTGCATGTCTTTTCTCAGCAGACACGTTCTATTACAGTTTACTTTTAGAAGCAAGAATAAACGCTTATTTGTGTGCTGAAAAAGCTCCGTGGACATTTCTCAATTCAAAGTGTTTCAGTGCATTATATTTGAACATCAAGTGCTGACAACGTACAGAACAGCTGTGTTTCACGGACTCTACAGGCGTTCTTCTACTCGTGGTGTAGTTCTAACTAATCTAAATTACTGCAATCTAAATAAATCCCAGAATCAGGTTATATTTTATTAACACGATTTAAACTCTACTGGTTCAGAGTGCACACAAAGAACTGAGTCTTTGCGTCCATCAATAATCCTCATCCTTGCAGCCATGATGCCGAATGACTTCTCTGACAATGAGAGTGGTGGTAGTTCCAGGTACGCCCAGGTTTATTGAGATGGACGCCTGTGAATGAGAGGTAACAAGAGAATGTCAGATACATATTTGTTAAAGAAAAACAACTTACTATTTTCCAGGAACCATATTCCAAAAACATTGATAAAATAACACTTCTCATATAGAGGTGCATACATGTGTGCAGTAACAAGGGAAATTAGAAACAAAAATGAAATTGATTCCAACATTCTATTAGGGCACATTAGGTTCTCGTCTAGGTGGAAAGCTGCATCTCCCAGGAAAACACGAGGACTTGGCGTTGTGGTACCTGGCAGGACAGCTGGCGGTGTGGTAAGTCGAGGGTCTTCTGCAACAATTTGGACCCAAAATAACTCACTTGAAACACTCCAACATAGCTGTCTCGGCCGTATGCCCCTGCTGTACATCCACCATTGTGAACCTGTAGTTTTGCCCGAGATCTTCTCTGTCTCCGTATCTTGCGTATGATATGTGTTGCTAGGTACATCAATTCTAGTAGATCTTGGGCAATTTGCACAAATTACATTTTCTCGCCAGTCAAGTGTCTTCTTCTTCTTCTATGATATCATGGCGGTCCGCAAACAAACGTTTAACCCTCCTGTTGTGTTTGTTTCATGTTAATTAATTCTGTGTTCCCGGTACAAAATGACCGCCCCATTATAGCTGATTATAAATCCATAATAATACATATATTATCACCTAATGTTGTGTCTTTTTATCAAGAACTTATCAACTTAAGTTCTTGTGAACATTACAAGTTTTGAACTTCTATTTGCTATTAATGGCCTGTAGGCCTCATTGACCTGAGCTCATACAACTCGTTTTTGTGTTAAAAAAAGCATAATGTATGGATTATTTTGACTATTAACAAATACTCAGATGAAACATATTGTGCTATTTATCACAGACTACTTCACTGTCAGTTTCCTGGCCTCTCTCATCCTCCCCAGTGTCAGGATCAAAGATGTGATCAAGAGCCTCACATACAGTATATCGTTTGGTCATTGTGCTGCCACAGAATGAATTGTGAGCAAGGCCTCAAAAAAGCTTTATATACCAGAATTGCGAGAAAAGTTCTATATGTTATTGAAACAATGTTGTGATTGTTTGTGAGAATGCCAAAAGGTGTGGTTCCCATGGAGGAAAGATTATATTGGGGAAAGGTTCCCGTGGGGGTTCATATGGAAGCCAAGAATGGGCGTAAAGTGTGTGTGTGTGTGTGTGTGTGTGTGTGTGTGTGTGTGTGTGTGTGTGTGTGTGCACTCAAACACACATGCATGTGGTGGTCTGGGAGAGAAAGTGTGTCCATCTGATGAATGGGCATATGCCTGAACTCAATTTTATACACTAAATGTAGTCTCACCCATTCATTTCTAATGACCGGTTATTTTTGACCGGGAACACCACAGGTGTACAAAAGTTAAAGAAAACACCCCAAATTATATGAAAATCATCAAATTGTATTTTGTGTGTTCAGATGCCCTGTGTGGACAAAGTCATAGAACCTTATGACAATCAGATTAAATTAACTAAATTTTTCAGAGAGAACTTGTAAATCGGTCAATTCGACAGGAACACAACAGGAGGGATAAAGTGCATGCCACCACCTACTGTGCTGGAATGTACGATCAATCACGATTTGCAAAATTCTGTACTACCATGAAAATAAAATTCTAAACCAAATAAATCTTTAACTTCTACCACACCCTCCCCAAGCCCATTCAACTTTATACACTGCTCAAAAAAATAAAGGGAACACTAAAATAACACATCCTAGATCTGAATGAATGAAATATTCTTATTAAATACTTTTTTCTTTACATAGTTGAATGTGCTGACAACAAAATCACACAAAAATGATCAATGGAAATCAAATTTATCAACCCATGGAGGTCTGGATTTGGAGTCACACTCAAAATTAAAGAGGAAAACCACACTACAGGCTGATCCAACTTTGATGTAATGTCCTTAAAACAAGTCAAAATGAGGCTCAGTAGTGTGTGTGGCCTCCACGTGCCTGTATGACCTCCCTACAATGCCTGGGAATGCTCCTGATGAGGTGGCGGATGGTCTCCTGAGGGATCTCCTCCCAGACCTGGACTAAAGCATCCGCCAACTCCTGGACAGTCTGTGGTGCAACGTGGCGTTGGTGGATGGAGCGAGACATGATGTCCCAGATGTGCTCAATTGGATTCAGGTCTGGGGAACGGGCGGGCCAGTCCATAGCATCAATGCCTTCCTCTTGCAGGAACTGCTGACACACTCCAGCCACATGAGGTCTAGCATTGTCTTGCATTAGGAGGAACCCAGGGCCAACTGCACCAGCATATGGTCTCACAAGGGGTCTGAGGATCTCATCTCGGTACCTAATGGCAGTCAGGCTACCTCTGTCGAGCACATGGAGGGCTGTGCGGCCCCCCAAAGAAATGCCACCCCACACCATGACTGATCCACCGCCAAACCGGTCATGCTGGAGGATGTTGCAGGCAGCAGAACGTTCTCCACGGCGTCTCCAGACTCTGTCACGTCTGTCACGTGCTCAGTGTGAACCTGCTTTCATCTGTGAAGAGCACAGGGCGCCAGTGGCGAATTTGCCAATCTTGGTGTTCTCTGGCAAATGCCAAACGTCCTGCACGGTGTTGGGCTGTAAGCACAACCCCCACCTGTGGACGTCGGGCCCTCATACCACCCTCATGGAGTCTGTTTCTGACCGTTTGAGCAGACACATGCACATTTGTGGCCTGCTGGAGGTCATTTTGCAGGGCTCTGGCAGTGCTCCTCCTTGCACAAAGGCGGAGGTAGCGGTCCTGCTGCTGGGTTGTTGCCCTCCTACGGCCTCCTCCACGTCTCCTGATGTACTGGCCTGTCTCCTGGTAGCGCCTCCATGCTCTGGACACTACGCTGACAGACACAGCAAACCTTCTTGCCACAGCTCGCATTGATGTGCCATCCTGGATGAGCTGCACTACCTGAGCCACTTGTGTGGGTTGTAGACTCCGTCTCATGCTACCACTAGAGTGAAAGCACCGCCAGCATTCAAAAGTGACCAAAACATCAGCCAGGAAGCATAGGAACTGAGAAGTGGTCTGTGGTCACCACCTGCAGAACCACTCCTTTATTGGGGGTGTCTTGCTAATTGCCTATAATTTCCACCTGTTGTCTATTCCATTTGCACAACAGCATGTGAAATTTATTGTCAATCAGTGTTGCTTCCTAAGTGGACAGTTTGATTTCACAGAAGTGTGATTGACTTGGAGTTACATTGTGTTGTTTAAGTGTTCCCTTTATTTTTTTGAGCAGTGTATATATATTTCATGCTGAAACACTCCACCCTCATGATTGTTCAGCATTTCACCAGTAACGTCTGTTACCCCCAATATCTCTTTTGCTGTCTCCACAATAACCTTCAACTGGCATTTCTGCTTTCCACAACCCGAGTCATATTGATAACCTTACCAATAAAACCTATGAAGTCAACTTTATTCATTATCAAAGTGGCCTTTGACACCGCACATTCATGAGCACACGATTTCTGAACCGGCCTTTAAACCATGCCAGGACCATCAGAAGCACCACCCCTGGCAGTAGGTCCACTTACTACAGGTACATCCATGTAAGTGTCAATGGCGTGCGTACTGGGAGCGGAGTCAGGTGCAGGAGAGCAGAGAGTTGTGAACAGGCGCACACTTTATTTAGGCAGGAAAAACCAACAGACGGACGCCACTGGTCGAAACCTCCAGCCAATGCAAAAGTGCAAACGCGCAAACAGTCACAATAATATTGTATAAACACAATAACATACCTCGTGAAATAAAACACGGGATAAACGCATACCAGTATAGCGAGTCAACATAGACACGTGACACAAAATAATCTCACACAAAGACATGAGGGAACAGAGGAATAAATCCATGTAGTGTGATTGGGGAATGAAAACCAGGTGTGCAGGGAACAAGACAAAACAAATGGATAAATGAAAAATGGAGCGGCGATGGCTAGAAAGCCGGTGACGTCGACCGCCGAACGCCGCCAGAACAAGGAGAGGGGGCGACTTCGGCGGAAGTCGTGACAGTAAGCTCCATCAGTCCGCACCGTAGTTTTACCCATCTGTTTTATGGCCTCTGCATGTGATACAACATGACTGATCCTATATCTCTGAGCCACTCTAGCCTCGCTCTGTGTACCTGGCATCCACCAAATGCTGCACTGAGTTCTCCCCCACAATTACAGCACTTAACCTTCACATTGCTTCCACATTCACAGTAATCATGTTCCCCTCCACACTTGGCACATCTTTTTTTTCCTTTACACTGAGCAGCTACATTCCCCATTCTTTGCCATTTAAAACACTGCAGTGCATATCGGACAAATTCTCTAACATTGAAACTAAGGAATCCTATCTGTACTTTTCCCGGCAAGACTTTCTCAAATCTCAGCATCACTCATAAGCTATCACTTCTTTGACCCTCTTTCCTACTGATCAACAGTTTGGCCTCAATCACTATACCTCCCTTCACATTTTCTTTAATATCATCTGTGGACATAGATATTGGGACCCCAGTGATGACTCCCCTCAACCTAGCGTAAGCACCAGGGACATGGTTTTTAATCTTCTTCCCATTAAGCTTTTCCATTTGCAGAATCTGGCTGTGACAGGCTACCACAAAATATTATCAATCTACCATTTCTAATTAACCGGGCTAGGTTAACTTCACCTATATCTTTCTCTACGGCATTAGTCAGTCAGATAGTGTGTAAAAATTATTTGTGGGTAGCTAGCTAACAATTCTCCGTGGCTGGCTGGCTAGCTAACAGTAATAGTACCTAGCCAGTTAGCCATATTGACTTATTATGGGCTTGCGATCTACGATACGTAGGCAGGTAAACGTGCCAAAATTAACACAGCATGCATTTATTAACGTATCAAGATAAAATATTGTAGTCAAGCAACATATGAGATGTGAATAGGCAGCATTTCATTCCGAAGTGGGAGTGTATTTTCTCTCGCTTCAGCTCAAATAATGGGCACCACTGATTTCAAGATTTTTTTGTTTTTTTACGTGTTTGCGTCATATTTCTTTGCAGCTTGCATCAATGCATGCTTCCAAATACAGTATGTACAAACGGAGTATGCATTCGAGAAGTTCCCTCCGTGCTCTGTTTCACATACTTTGATTTGGACTCATACTCCGATCCTGCTGTGCTCCAATTTGCATGCTCGAAGCACGGTAGTATGAATTTTGAGAAACACCCTATGTTTCATAGAGTCGTGGCTGTACAAGGACATGGATAATATATGGCTTTGCCATTCATCTTCAAGACCGGTCAGCAGCCTCGGGTAAGATGGGGGCGAAGGGTGTGTCTCTTTGTTAACAACAGATGGTGCCCGATCTTTAATGTTAAGGAAGTCTCATGGTTTTGCTCGTCTGAATTAGAATACCTCATGATAAGCTGCAGACCATGCTATTTATCAACAGAGTTTATGTATATTTTTCGGAAATGTCTATTTATCGTTACAAACCGATGCTGGCACTAAGACCGCTCTCAACAAGCTTCATAGGGCCATAAGAAAACAAGAAAATGCACATCCAGAGGCGGCACTTCTCGTGGCCGGTGATTATAATGCAGGGAAACTGAAATGCGTTTTACCCCGTTTTTACCAACATGTCACCTGTGTAACTAGAGGCATCAAAATTCTAGATCGCCTTTACTCCACACACAGAAATGCATACAAGGCTCTCCATCTCCCTCCATTTGGCAAATCTGACCCTAACTCAAACCTCCTGCTTCCAAGCAAAAATTAAAACAGGAAGTGCTAGCGACGCACTCAATACGGAAGTGGTCCGATGAACTGGATGTTTCGCTAGCACAGACTGGAATATGTTCCGGGATTCATCCGGAACGTATTCCAGTCTCAAGTGCATTTATAGTTTTGAGAGCACTCATTATTTTTTATGTTTGTTAGAGAGTTGGCTGCAAACAGATTTTATGGACAGGAAAACACTTAATGGGTCTTGCCGGTATTGGATACTTTCTTAAATGAAATGGATGGAGGTTCTATCCATGCTTGATTTTCTAAAGATCCCTCAGCTTGGTTAGCTTCTTCCTCATAAAAGGTGTCTCTTATAAACAGCCCAGTCCAGGCGAGCACCTCCATCCACTTCATTTAAGAACGTATCCAATACTGACAAGACCCATGACGTGTTTTCCTGTCCATAAAATCTGTTTGCAGCCAACTCTCTAACAAACATAAAAAATAATGAGTGCTCTCAAAACTATAAATGCACTCGAGATATTCCTTCATGCTGGGTGCACATCCTGTGAAAAAGTATATTATGTCTGGGCCTAAAATGTCATTAGCACAATAGTTACTGGCAGCACACTAACAATATAGTAACATGGTGGGGGGAAATGTAAAACTGTCAGACGGGCTGAAATATACTGAACAAAAATATAAATGCAACATGCAACAGTTTCAAAGATTTTACTGAGTTATAGTTCATATAAGGAAATCAGTCAATTGAAATAAATTCATTAGGCCCAAATCTATGGATTTCACATGATTGGGAATACAGATATGCATCTGTTGGTCACAGATACAAAAAAAAGATTGGGGAGTGGATCAGAAAAACAGTGGCGATTTTAGCATGTAAATCTTGGTGGGGCAAACCAAAAAAAGTGGGATGCATGCCAGCAAAGCCACTACTACCACAACACTAAACAATACATTAATTGCACTATAACGGTGACAAATGGTGCCCACAAACTATTAGGGCCTACATAATGATGTCCCAACAGCAGAGTCCCAACACCTTACCGATGCTACACCTGGCTTTCAGCGGAGCCTTATCTGGCAGCGAAACTGTTCATTCAGCCTCATTTACTGCCTTTTATAAAAACATGGCTGATATGCAGACTTGCTTAAACAACTGTGGTTTCTACTGACAATTGAGATGTACAAATTATGGCATAAGGGGACGACAAGCAGATAAGATGCAATCTGTAATTTCGATTAAGACATTAATGAGCAAGCGACGACGGACGTAGTCAATATAACTGTTTGTACAACACTTTTGAAATGTACAGCAACAGAATTCAGAACATGGGCCGTTCTTACAGTGTACTCCCTGTACCAGTCAGAACCATAGGATAAATAAATGGGACATAAAAACAATGAAAGCTCTTACAAAATTCAATGACTACATTTCTCTAAAACAGGTTATAGGCTATTTGTGCACCACCAAGTTAGAAGAGTAGGCGAAATTAAGAGGTGAAAATAGACCACATTATTAGGGTGAGGCACATTAAACGCCGTTTGGGTATTTGCGTGTCAAAAAAGATACACGTCATTTAACACTATTTGATGCCTTAAATAAGCTTTTAATTTGACACAATTTTACACAATTTTATTATAGAATGTTGTGTGTGCTGAATTTGAACATCCAAGCCAAGCACCACAACTACTAACGTTATGTGTTTACAATACCGCGTTGGGGAAAATAGACCAAATTATTAGGGTGAGGCACATGGGCTACTAACAGCTTACTACACAACATTCACTTAATATTACTTTCTTAGCTACAGTATACATTTCTCCCTTGCATATTACATCATTTATGCAGCAGCATTCAAGACATTTTTGGACTCAACTTGTGAAGGTGGCGTAGCAGTCCTTTGTGGGCAAGTGTTGTCATCAAACTTTGTCAACAAAGTCTGGCATTCTCCGGATTTCTGGTGGGAACTCTGGAAAAGAAACACAGCAAAAAAGAAACACAGAAACACAGCAAACATTTTCGAGCTCTAACCTTAGAATTGGGGATGACGTACTGGCCCATGACTGACAGAAAACTGTGCCAAGCGTGACAGAAAACTGAGCCAATCAGGTGCAACGCTCAGTATTTTCTGCTGGCTAGCCCTACCACCACAGAAAGCACTGAGCTAGGCTGAAACACCTGCATTTTGGAGCTGCTTTACTCAAGAAAGCAAAAAAGAGACCATGTTTGTATGTGGCTTTATTAACTCAATTACAGTTTTTTTTTTTACATTGTTTGCAAACTGATATGTGACACGCGTTAATGCCAAAATAACAAGCAAAACAGGCAAGCCCTAAAAAAAATATTATATATTTTTTTACCTAAAAGTGTTGTGCTCAAAACAGGTGGGGCTCTGTGGAATGTTATCCCACTCCTATTCAATGGCTGTGCGAAGCTGCTGGATATTGTCGGGAACGCTGTCGTACACGTCGATCCAGAGCATCCCATACATGCTCAATGGGTGACATGTTAGGTGAGTATGCAAGCCATCAAAAAACTGGAAAATTTTCAGCTTCCAGGAATTGTGTACAGATCCTTGCGACATGGGGCCGTGCGTTATCATGCTGAAACATGAGGTGATGGCGGCCGATGAATGGTATGACAATGAGCTTCAGGATCTCGTCACGGTATCTCTCTGTACATTCAAATTGCCATAGATAAAATGCAATTGTGTTCGTTGTCCGTAGCTAATGCCTGCCCATACCATAACCCCACCGCTACCATGGGGCACACTGCGGTTGTGAGGCCGTATGGACATACTGCCAAATTCCTTAAAATTATGTTGGAGGCGGCTTATGGTAGAGAAATGAACATTAAATTATCTGAGAACAGCTCTGGTGGACAATCCTGTAGTCAGAATGCCAATTACACGATCTCTCAAAACTTGAGACATCTGTGGTATTGTGTTGTGTGACAAAACTGCACATTTTAGAGTGGCATTTTATTGTGCCCGGCGCAAGGTGCTCCTGTGTAATTAATCAGGTTCTTGGCTCCCGAGTGGCGCAGCGGTCTAAGGCACTGCATTTCACTACAGACACCCTGGTCGAATCCAGGCTGTATCACAAGCGGCCGTGATTGGGAGTCCCATAGGGTGGCGCACAATTGGCCCAGCGTCGTCCGGGTTTGGCCGGTGTAGGCCGTCATTGTAAGTAAGTATTTGTTCTTAACTGACTTGCCTAGTTATATAAAAATCATTTAAAAAAATATGACACACCTGTCAGATGGATTGATTATCTTAGCAAAGAAGAAATGCTCACTAACAGGGATGTAAACACATTTGAGCAGGAAATTTGAGATCATTTTTTTTTAATGTGTATGGAACATTTCTGGGAGCTTTTATTTCAGCTCATGAAACATGGGACAAACACTTTACATGTTGAGTTTATATCTTTGTTCAGTGTAGATGCGCCAGGCCGAGGGGGCTCAGAAACGGCTTACATCAATTTGAGTGAGGAAGCTGGAGCAGCAAGAGGTCAAAGGGGTGTACAGCCACTGCAGTGGCTCTTTGACCTAGGGGAGTGTTTGTCTCTGTCTACTTGGGTTTCCTCTGCTGCAGTACTGTAGTTATAGGGGCCTGAGGAGCCACTCTGCCCCCTTGCCTTGATCCTCTCCTGGCTCCAGTGGGGCTCTGTGGCTTGATTAATGGCCACCAGAGGTGTCCAAAGTTATCCTGGACTGATAAGAGAACTGCTAGCTATTTCATGAGACTATGAGGAGGAGGAGGAGGAGGAGGAGGGGGCTCATAACTAACAACATACCTTCTCTTTCTCCTCAAGCGCTCCAAGCAGCCAATTAAGCACGTCTTAAAATCTGGGAGTGGTGACAATTTGTCTGTGGGTCAGTGTGTGACAGTAGTGTTCAGGGAAAATATGGACACTTAATTCTGCTACTTAGTTATGTTTGGGTAGTGGTAGAATATAGGGTTTAACGATTGTACTAAACGTATATGGTGATATAAGTTTAGTACCAGAGCATCTGCTCTCGGACCAACAGGCTCTGAGACAGCTTCTACCACCAAGCCATATAAGACTGCCAAATAGCTATAAGACTGCCAAATAGCTATAAGACTGCTAAATAGTGTGCATTGCCCCTTTCTTGCACTGACTCTATGCACGCTCACAATACCATATATACGCAGAACTCTGACACTCTTACAAAAACCTATACACATTCACCATACGCACAACACACATACGCACAACAACGCCACACACTTTAACGCTCATCATATGCTGCTTCCACTCTGTTTTTATTATTATTTTACTCTTATTAGTATCAATTCTGATGCCTAGTCATTTTACCCTGCTTTTACAGTGCCCTCAGAAAGTACTCACACTCCTTAACTTTTGCTTCATTTTGTTGTATTACAGCCTGAATTTAAAATGAATTAAATTGAGATGTTGTGTCACTGGCCTACACACAGTACCCTATAATGTCAAAATGGAATTATGTTTTTAGAAATGTTTACAACAAAAAAAGCTGAAATGTCTTCAGTCAATAAGCATTCAACCGCTTTGTTATGTCAAGCCTAAATAAGTTCAGCAGGAAAAAAATGTGCTTAACAAGTCACATAAGTTGCATGGACTCACTCTGTGTGTAATAATAGTGTTTAATATGATTTTTGAATGACTACCTCATCTGTATACCCCACACATACATTTATTTGTAAGGTCCCTCGGTCGAGCAGTGAATTTCGAAACAGAGATTCAACCACAAAGACCAGGGAGGTTTTCCAATGCTGCTCAAATAAGGATGCCTATTGGTAGATGGGTGGGGGAAAAAACTGGAATTGAATATCCCTTTGTTATTAATTACACTTTGGATGGTGTATCACGACACCCAGTCACTACAAAGTTACAGGTGTCCTTCCTAACTCTGTTGCCGGAGAGGAAGGAAACCGCTCAGTCCAATGCTGACTTTATAACAGTTAGAGTTTAATGGCTGTGACAGGAGAAAACTGAGGTATTGCACCACAATACTAACCTAAATGAGAGCGTGAAAAGAAGGAAGCCTGTAGAGATTTAAAATATTCCCGAAACATGTACCTTGTTTGCAATAAGACACTAAAGTAAAACTGCAAAAAATCTGCCAAAGAAATGAACTTTATGTTCTGAATAAAAAGTGTTATGTTTAGAGCAAATCCAACACAACACATCATCAAGTACCACTCTTCATATTTTCAAGCGTGGTGGTGGCTGCATCATGTTACATGTATGCTTGTCATTGGCAAGGACTGGGGAGTTTTTTTTAGGATAAATAGAAACGGAATACAGCTAAGCACAGGCAAAATCCTAGAGGAAATTCCTTTCAGCAGGACAATAACCTAAAACAAAAGGCCAAATCTACACTGGAGTTGCTTACCTAGACGACATTGAATGTTCCTGAGTGGGCTAGTTACAGTTTTGACTTAAATAGGCTTGAAAATGTATGGCAAGACTTGAAAATGAAGGCACTGTATCTACCTCAAATACCTCATACCCCTGCACAGTGACATGGTACTGGTACTCCCTGTATATACAGTTGAAGTCGGAAGATTACATACACTTATGTTGGAGTCATTAAAACTAATTTTTCCACCACTCCACACATTTCTTGTTAATAAACTATAGTTTTGACAAGTCGGTTAGGACATCTACTTTGTCCATGACACAAGCAATTTTTCCAACAATTGTTTACAGATTATTTCACTTATAATTCACTGTATCACAATTACAGTGCGTCAGAAGTTTACATACACTAAGTTGACTGTGCCTTTAAACAGCTTGGAAAAGTCCAGAAAATTATGTCATGGCTTTAGAAGCTTCTGATAGGCTAATTGACATAATTTGAGTCAATTGGAGGTATACCTGTGGATGTATTTCAATGCCTACCTTCAAACTCAGTGCCTCTTTGCTTGACATCATGGGAAATACAAAAGAAATCAGCCAAGACCTCAGAAAAAGAATTGTAGACCTCCACAAGTCTGGTTCATCCTTGGGAGCAATTTCCAAACGCCTGAAGGTACCACGTTCATCTATACAAACAATAGTACGCAATTATAAACACCATGGGACCACGCAGCCGTCATACCGCTCAGGAAGGAGATGCGTTCTGTCTCCTAGAGATGAACGTACTTTGGTGCGAAAAGTGCAAATCAATCCCAGAACAACAGCAAAGGACGTTGTGAAGATGCTGGAGGAAACAGGTACAAAAGTATCTATATCCACAGTAAAACGAGTCCTATATTGACATAACCTGAAAGGCCACTCAGCAAGGAAGAAGCAACTGCTCCAAAACCATCAATAAAAAAGCCAGACTACGGTTTGCAACTGCACATGGGGACAAAGTTCGTACTTTTTGGAGAAATGTCCTCTGGTCTGATGAAACAAAAATAGAACTGTTTGGCCATAATGACCATCGTTATGTTTGAGGAAAAAGGGGGATGCCTGCAAGCCAAAGAACACCATCCCAACCGTGAAGCACGGGGGTGGCATCATCATGTTGTGGGGATGCTTTGCTGCAGGAGGGACTGGTGCACTTCACAAAATAGATGGCAACATGAGGGAGGACAATTATGTGATATATTGAAGCAACATCTCAAGGCATGAGTCAGGAAGTTAAAGCTTGGTCGCAAATGGGTCTTCCAGATGGACAATGACTCCAAGCATACTTCCAAAGTTGTGGCAAAATGGCTTAAGGACAACAAAGTCAAGGTATTGGAGTGGCCATTACAGAGGCCTGACCTCAATCCTGTAGAACATTTGTGGGCAGAACTGAAAAAGTGTGTGCGAGCAAGGAGGCCTACAAACCTGACTCAGTTAGGTTTGTAGTGGAGGTTTGTAGTGGAGGAATGGGCCAAAATTCACCCATCTTATTGTGGGAAGCTTGTGGAAGGCCACCCGAAACGTTTGACCCAAGTTATACAATTTAAAGGCAATGCTACCAAATACGAACTGAGTGTATATAAACTTCTGACCCACTGGGAATGTGATGAAAGAAATTAAAGCTCAAATAAATCATTCTCTCTACTCTTATTCTGACATTTCACATTATTAAAATAAAGTGGTGATCCTAACTGACCTAAGACAGGGAATTTTTACTAGGATTAAATGTCAGGACGTGTGAAAAACTGAGTGTTAATGTATTTGGCTAAGGTGTATGTAAACTTCCGACTTCAAATGTAGCTTCATTCTGGTGTATTTAAATCCTCTTGTGTTACTATTATTTATTTAAAAAATTTTACTCAGTAGAATGGAAAGGTGCATTCCACAGTAAAATCTGCACCCGTTATGTTCGGTGCATATGAGAAATACATTTTGATTTGATTTGTTTAGGGGTGTAGTAGTTCTGTTGATGTTTGGAACTGTCTGGAGAGTGTAGACTTTATTTACTAATTATTAGTAGATGCCTTCTCTGTGTCAAGGCTTATGCTGTATGCCTATAAACATGGGCGTCTATCCACAGGATCGTTCTCTCCGTGATAGAGTGTGTCCCTATTCATTAAAGTCTGGAGAGGGAAAGAGGGTATGCCCGTTGTTGGATTGACTAATCAATTTGTTTATCTCTGCGGTTTCCTTGTTAGCAGAGCCAAGACATCACCCATGAAGTACTTCCCAAACAATCCACCACTCTCGTAACCTCCCCCTTGCTGAGATGGTTTGTTCCCAGTCGCCCAGAGGGAACAGAGGGAAGAACAAAGAGGGTGGCTTTGTCTCAGAAGGGGCTTTTTCTCCGATTAGAACACAAGTTTATCCCTGCGATTTTTTTTATTTTTTACTTGATGGCCACTGATACAGGTGATCAAAGAGTGGAACCCAGGGGAGGGGCTTAGGCCACAGCGGTACGGCTGGAGAATTGCTTCCTGGCAATTTGTAAGCAGGAAAATACTTTTGACATGAAAGACAGCTTAAACATCAGAAGAATCACAATAAAGCAGCTGTAAAATGCTTCTTGTTGCAGTTGAATTGATGCAGGTTTGTGCTGAAACAATTTTTCACTCCATTTGTGCGGGTGGTGACCTTTCCTACCGGGGCACTTATACAGTCACATGCACACTGCACAAAATAGTGTATTAATAGTAGGTGGGGGCATGGGGCATGACATTGCATTGTTCTGGGAATTGGGAAATCAGACAACTTCTATTTTCTTTCACTCAACTAATATCCAAAGTCTGGTTTTGTTCTTCCCTCAGAAAAAGCTAAGGATTTCCCATGGGGGGCATTTGGTCAAAAAACAATTTTTTATTTGATTTAAAAAGGCAATTATAAATTCAATATAGATCCATTAGGCAACGTTTAAATAGGAAGATGTCATTGAATTGATGAAATAACAGGAAATAATGCTAAACTTATTAGCATATACCATACATACTGAACAAAAATATAAATGAAACATGCAACAATTTCATTGACTTGTGAGGAAATCAGTCAATTGAAATACATTCATTAAGCCCTAATCTATGGATTTCACATGACTGGGAATACAGATATGCATCTGTTGGTCACAGATAGCTTTAAAAATGGGCCTCACAATGGAGGATCTCGTCACGGTATTTTTGTGCATTCAAATTGCCAACAATAAAATGCAATTGCATTTGTTGTCCGTAGCTTATGCCTTCCCATACCATAACCCCACCCCCATCATGGGGCACTCTCTTCAAAAAGTTGACTTACGCAAAACACTTGCCCACACAACGCCATACAAGTGGTCTGGGATCATTTATTTCAGCTCATGAAACATGGGACCAACACTTTACATGTTGCATTTAGATTTTTGTTCGGTGTATGTGTCCTGTAGGATATAGCCAAAGATAAATTAATACTACATGGTGGCTGAAGCCCCCTTTCACTTGAAATAGTTGAAATGTGCCAGATTCTACACAACAGCACATTACATATAGAGGCAATCAAAAGGCAGTCAAATAATGACTGGAGTAATAATAACTGATCCGTAGCACTTCCCTGCAGTCAAATGACCTAGTGGCCTCATTGGTGGAATGTTATTCATATTTTTCCTTATTTCATAATGAATAAACATTAAAACAATTTAAATGCAGAAAATATGGTGTTATATCAGTCTTCTGTGATGTATATGAAGTATTGGGATGCAAACTCAAAATTGAATACATTTCAACTCTACAGTGCCATGAAAAAGTATTTCCCCCTTTCAGATTTTTTCTATTTTTGATACTGAATTATCACATCTTCAACCAAAACCTATTATTTGATCAAGGGAACCTGAGTTTACAATTAACAAAAATGTATATATATACAGACTACCGTTCAAAAGTTTGGGGTCACTTAGAAATGTCCTTGTTTTTGAAAGAAAAGCAATTTTTTGTCCATTAAAATAACATCCAATTCATCAGAAATACAGTGTAGACATTGTTAATGTTGTAAATGACTATTGTAGCTGGAAACAGCTGATTTTATGGTATATCTACATAGGCGTACAGAGGCCCATTATCAGCAACCATCACTCCTGTGTTCCAATGACACGTTGTGTTAGCTAATCCTATAAGGGCACAGGGCAAGACCCAGATGCAGACAAGGGAGGCGAGTCTCTGATATTTATTATAATCCATGGGGCAGGCAAGAGAATGGTCGTGGACAGGCAAAAGATCATAAACAAGGTCAGAGTCCAGGAGGTCAGGGCAGGCAGTATGGTCAGGCAGGCAGGTTCAGAGTCAAGGCAGGCAAGGGTCAAAAACAGGAGGACTCGCAAAAGACTGATAAAAAAAAAAAAAAAAAAAGCAGGCGCACAGAAAACCACGCTGATTGACTTGACAAGACGAACTGGCCACAGACAAACAGAGAACACCAGAATAAATACCCAGAGACTAGTGGGGAAAACGGGTGACACCTGGAGGTGGGTGGAGACAATCACAAAGACAGGTGAAACAGATCAGGGTGTGACGAATTCAAGTTTATCACTCTAAAAGGCTAATTGATCATTAGAAAACCCTTTTGCAATTATGTTAGCACAGCTGAAAACTGTTGTACTGATTAAAGAGGCAATAAAACTGGCCTTCGTTAGACTAGTTGCGTATCTGGAGCATCAGCATTTGTAGGTTTGATTACAGGCTCAAAATGGCCAGAAACAAATAACTTTCTTCTGAAAATCGTCAGTCTATTCTTGTTCTGATAAATGAAGGCTATGCCATGAGAAATTGCCAAGAAACTGAAGATCTCGTACAACTCTGTGTACTACTCCCTTCACAGAACAGTGCAAACTGTCTCTAAGCAGAATAGAAAGAGGAGTGGGAGGCCCCGGTGCACAACTGAGCGAGAGGACAAGTACATTAGTGTCTAGTTTGAGAAACAGATGCCTCACAAGTCCTCAACTGGCAGCTTCATTAAATAGTACACGCAAAACACCAGTCTCAATGTCAACAGTAAAGAGGGGACTCCGGGATGCTGGCCTTCTAAGCAGAGTTGAAAAGAAAAAGCCATATCTCAGACTGGCCAATAAAAAGAAAAGATTAAGATGGGCAAAAGAACACACTCTGGACAGAGGAACTCTGCCTAGAAGGCCAGCATCCCGGAGTCACCTGTTGACGTTGAGACTGGTGTTTTGCGGGTACTATTTAATGAAGCTGCCAGTTTTGAGCCTGTAATCAAACCCACAAATGCTGATGCTCCAGATACTCAACTAGTCTAAAGAAGGCCAGTTTTATTGCTTCTTTAATCAGAACAACAGTTTTCAGCTGTGCTAACATAATTGCAAAAGGGTTTTCTAATGATCAATTTGCCTTTTAAAGTGATAAACTTGGACTAGCTAACACAACGTGCCATTGGAACACAGGAGTGATGGTTGCTGATAATGGGCCTCTATATGCCTATGTACTGTAAATATTCCATTAAAAATCATCAGTTTCCAGCTACAATAGTCATTTACAACATTAACAATGTCGACACTGTATTTCTGATCAATTTGATGTTATTTTAATGGACGAAAAATGTGCTTTTCTTTCAAAAGCAAGGACATTTCTAAGTGAACCCAAACTTTTGAATGGTAGTGTATATATTTAAAGACGAAATGCTTCCTGTAGTTGTTGATCAGTCTCTCACATCGCTGTGGAGGAATTTTGGCCCACTCTTGCATGCAGACTGCTTTAACTCAGCGACATTTGTGGCTTTTCAAGCATGAATTGCTCGTTTCAAGTCCTGTCAAAACATCTAAATTGGGATTAGGTCTGGAGTTTGACTAGGCCATTCCAAAACTTCAAATGTGTTGCTTTTTAATCATTTTCATGTAGACTTGATTGTGTGTTTTGGATCATTGTCTTGCTGCATGACCCAGCTGCGCTTCAGCATCAGTTCACAGACGGATGGCCTGAAATTCCCCCTTAGAATTCTCTGATACAGAGCCGGATTCGTGGTTCTGAGGAAGCAAAGCATCCACAAACCATCACACAACCACCACCATGCTTGACCGTTGTTATGATGTTCTTACTGTGGAATGCAGTGTTTGGTTTTCGCCAGACATAATGGGACCCATCTTGTCAAAAAAGTTGACTCAAGGTTGTCAAAAAGCACCTGGATGATCATCAAGACTCTTGGAAGAATGTTCTATTTCAAAAGTATAACTTTCTGGATGACATGGGTCCCATTATGTCTGGCGAAAACCAAACACTGCATTCCACAGTAAGAACCAGTAAGCATGGCAGTGGTAGTGTGATGGCAAATACTTTTTCACGGCACTGTATATCTGACATGGTACAGGTGTCTTCTTTTTTGTTAAGCCCATAACCATGTGTGTGAGGTGTATACTTTTGTTTCAAAGTAGATTTGTTTGACTACCAAGAAACACTGTGTGACACTGATTTAGCCCACTGCAGTAAAAGGTTAATATATCCACCTTAACAGTAAAAAAACGATGTTAATTTAAGCAAAATGTTCCTATTTTTGAATTGTATTTATTAGAGATATAATTTCTGTGTGTACAGTAACCCCCTTTAAGATATCATAGACAGAGGGTAAACAGTACAGCACTTTGATGGAAAGTCATCACCTTTAGCTCCCTTTTTAAAAAAATGTTTAGCTGGTTAGCTTCATCCCCAGCTCTGGTGACACACGTGGCATGTTAGTGTATTAAGTGACAGAGATTTAGGCTGATGTCTAAGCCACTCGCCATGTTCAAAAGCACTGTCAGGGAAAAAAAGTGCCCAAATAAACTTCCTCCCAGAGGAATGTGGCTGTTACCCATCACAGCTGGAATCTGAGGGGTCACATACCAGAGGAATGGTAAATATTTGACTTTTAATTTCCTCGCTGTAAGATAGACCGGACACAGAGTGCAGCCAGGCCTAGGTGGAGCTCAGCATAGAGAGAGATAGAGACAGGCACTAGGCAGACATTGAGATGGGTGTTGACTCACTGGGGAGAAGGGATATAAATTGGAGTGAGCTTCTTAAAATATTTATGAAAAGCCCTCCTCCCTAGCTGGTCTACGGGCGACACTGTCAAGGTTTTAGGTACGTTTTATAAGCAAGGTATTCACTACTGTTAACACTACATTGCCAATATACTAACAAAAACTAGCCTTAGCTGTAAGCCAAGCACTGTTATTTTGCAGTTGAACGTAGAAAATAGTTCAAAGTATGGTTTATTTATTGTGATAACAGTTTGTGATTATTAGCATGATTCAGAAATCACTTGATGTCACCCTAAAACACACCCTATGATTTCAACCACTTTTTGACTGCACCCTTTTTATTTGAATGAAACTATTTAATAATTTATTGAAAATAAGTTTTGTAATAAAAATTGTCATTTTTTAACCTTCAACTTCAATTATCTAAAAACCTGCAACAAAAAAAAGTCTAATATATTGTAGCTTAGATCCTATTTTACATAATCAGAGGTGTAAATGTACTAAAATGTGAATGAAATTGAAATTTTACTTTTCAAATGGTACCACAAAGATGGTTGGAAGTTCACACATCAGATAATGTTGACTTGAGTGGGAATATCTATTGTTTGAAATTAAACTGTCAATCTTCCATAAGAAATCTATTGAAGTCATAGAAATATAGATCATAGAATAGATATAGCCATTTGACGGTGGGTGGACTGGTGGCCATATTTCTGGTAGTCAGGGTTGGCTCCAGGCATAGGCAACATAAGCAGTCACTTACAGCATCAGTAGTTTTTCTCTTGTTTTGTCAGCTACTGGCAGTCATTCAATTAGCCTTTTTTTAACCTTTATTTAACTAGGCAAGTCAGTTAAGAACAAATTCTTATTTTCAATGACAGCTTAGGAACAGTGGGTTAACTGCCTTGTTCAGAGGCAGAACGACTCAGGAATTCGATCTTGCAACCTTTCAGTTACTAGTCCAACGCTCTAACCACTAGGCTACCTGCCGCCCCATGTCAGTTAAACATTTTAGGATTGTTTAGTTAGTCTATCCAGTTATCTAAACTTTAATTAATCATGGTCAAATTACAGACCGGGCATGCAGGGCATGTACCCAGGGGCCCTGACCTTCAGGGGTCCCCATTGATTTTGTTAGTCACTCTCACTCAGATCTCATTAACATGGCATAAGTCATGGCAAAATGTGTGGAATTGCATTAAATGTGTTATAAAATTGCTAAATGTTTTCTCTGCCCCATGGCAAAATGTGTAGAACTACAGAAAACTTGCTTTAAAACTGCAAAAATGTCTCTCTGCCCCATGGCAAAATGAGTATAATTGCATTACATTTTTTCTACATTTGCAAAAATGTCTCTCTTAGGGCCCCCAAAAGGCTTTTACTACCCTGCTGGTAGTAATTGAAATGTAAAAATTAAATGTCCGTTTTAAATGCAATATGCAAAGTGTTGGACCCATGTTCCATGAGCTGAAATAAAAGATATGGTATAACCACAACAATAAAACATTCTCAACTTTTGTGCACAAATTTGTTTACATCCCTGATCATGAGCATTTCTCATGTGCTAAGATAATCCATCCACCTGACAAGTGTGGCATATCAAGAAGCTGATTAAACAGCATAATCATTACACAGGTGCACATTGTGCTGTGGACAATAAAAGGTCACTCAAATTTTTTATTTTGTCACAAAACACAATGCCACAGATGTGTCAAGTTTTGAGGGAGCGTGCAATTGGCATGCCGACTACAGAAATGTCCACCAGAGCTGTTGACAGATAATTTCATGTTAATTACTCTACCATAAGCCGCCTCCAATGTTGTTTTGGAGAATTTGGCAGTACGTCCAACCCACCTCACAACAGCAGACCACGTATAACCATGCCAGCCCAGAATCTCCAAATCCGGTTTCTTCATCTGCGAGATCATCTGAGAGGGGAGAGGGCGGGTGCTGAGAACTATTTCTGTCTGTAATAAAGCCCTTTTGTGGGGAAAACCACATTCTGATTGGCTGGGCCTGGCTCCCCAGTGGGTGGGCCTGGCTCCCAAGTGGGAAGGCCTATACCCTCCCAGGCCCACCCATGGCTGCGCCCCCGCCCAGTCATGTGAAGTCCATAGATTTCCTTATATGAACTGTAACTCAGTAAAATCTTAGAAATTATTGAATGTTGCATATATAATTTTGTTTAGTATATGTGAAAATGTGAAAAATCTGAGATAACGTGTTTTTAGATAATTAAAGTTGAAGGTACATTTTTTTTCTTGTTTTTATACAAATAAAAAAAGTCAAGAAATAGTTTGACAACCCTGGTTGTAAGCTTTCAAATGATTTCAAACTCAACCGTTCATATTTTTCAGTGATGAAGAAATGGATGTCTCATGGTAGGGTGGGGTATGCAAAACGGGTCAACTTTGAGCACCTCCTAAATGTTTTGGCATTCAGGTCCAAAAGGTCACTTTCTGACCACTTCTATCATGGGAAAACATGTCTGGAAGGTTTCGTTCAAATATAAAAGGGTACAGTCAGAAAGTGATTGAATTCATATGGAACGACCGTATCGCTAAACAACAAACGTACAAGCATACACCGTATTTTATTAGGATTCCTCATCAGAAAGGCAAACAAACTGAAACCCCCATAATGCAACATATATATCTGTAATGAAAACACAGCTTGTCTTCCAATGCTTACGTATCCACTTCAAACATGTTTTCTGGCATTGCATGACTTTATGAAGGCTTTTGTTCTCTAACCTAGTTTCCAAACAGATTAATCATAGTCTGTCAGGACTAGATCTGAAGTGTACGAAGCTCTGGTATATGGTCAAATGACAGGCTTGTCCATAGCCCTGTTTAGACAAAAGCACAACTAAGACTCAAACCCCGAGGCTACAAGAGAAATAGTGGAACCTGACAAGGTGTTTGAGTAATTTGGCACGGCTTCTATTAATATCTGGTGCTGTCATGGTGGAGGATATTAATATCAATGAGTCTTTTGCTAGCATTATAAGTACAGCTGGTCTTAATACCGACCACACAGTAACCCATAGCAAACCTACCCTGCCACAATCGGTGATATAATGCTTGCGTTACTGTAAGCTTGTCAAGAAGATTCTCTACTGCACTCACATTATGTTGAGTAGGTTTCGTAAGATCATATTCTACTTCAGGAATCGATCAAAGTTATTATTGTTTCGTTACTGCTTGATGCTTCCATTCCAAATAGTCAGTGCTACTACATAAGAAACTGCATGACGATTTCCCACTTACCAGCTGTATGTCCTAAAACAAATGTGTACATTGAACAGTACATTCTCAGTGCAGTACATTCTCTATTAAAATATAGATGGTCTTTGGTAGACACTTATGTTCCCAATTCAATCAATTACTAATAAAGGAACCTTACAGTACACAGTAGTATTGACTCAGAATGCTACCGTATCAAAGGTGTTAGCTGCGTTAAGGAGTTCGCATATAGCAAGCTTAAAGGAGTCTCCTCAAAAATATTGACAGCAAACGATTAAAGTAGTAACTAAATAAAAACGCCATTGAAATACATAACAGTTTTGAACAGGAGAGGAAATGAAATAGTGAAGTCAGGGGGAGGATATAATGAATGTGTCTGGAGTCAAAGCTATCCTTTTAGGCTGCTGGGTTGACTCACTGAGTGACACAGGCAATAGCGTAGTTCCCCACTTCCTGGATGTCAGGTCAGGGGGCAGCCTGAAATTACTAAGGAGGCCATCATCATCGTGCCCTAGTCATGGAAACACTGAAAACACAGACGGCACTTTTACACTGAGGTCTGTGACGCTTGCCAAATGTGAGACATCTGGACTTTATTTAAAAATATTTAAAAATTGCCATAGATTATTTTGGCCCTGGATTACTGAGCCTTTCTATAAATATTTAACTCCTATGAATGTAAGAATATATATTTTTATAAAAGGTTAAAGTAAGTGCAAAAAATGGGTGGCAGTGGTTGCAGGTGTTTTGAGACACTTGCCAATGTTTGCACAATTGACACATCAAGAGTAAAGGATGAAAACTATGGAAAATGTTGTTCTGATATAAAGTGCATTCGGAAGGTATTGAGACCCCTTGACTTTTTCAAATTTTGTTACGTTACATCCTTATTCTAAAATTAATTAAATTATAGTTTTTCCTCATCAATCTACACACAATACCTCATAATGACCAGGTTTTTCAACAACAACAAAAAAATCTTTATTTACATAAGTATTCAGACCCTTTGGTATGAGACTCAAAATTGAGCTCTGGTGCATCCTGTTTCATTTGATCATCCTTAAGATGTTTCTATAACTTGATTGGAGTCTGCCTGTGGTAAATTCAATTGATTGGACATGATTTGGAAAGGCACACACCTGTCTATATAAGGTCCCACAGTTGACAGTTCATATCAGAGTAAAAACCAAGCTATGAGGTCGAAGGAAATGTCAGTAGAGCTCTGAGACATGATTGGGTCGAGGCATAGATCTGGGGAAGGGTACCAAAACATTTCTGCAGTATTGAAGGTACCCAAGAACACAGTGGCCCCCATCATTCTTAAATGGAAGAAGTTTGGAACCACCAAGACACTTCCTAGAGCTGGACCCCCAGCCAATTTGAGAAATCGGGGTAGAAGGGCCTTGGTCAGGGAGGTGACCAAGAACCCAATATTCACTCTGACAGAGCTCCAGAGTTCCTCTGTGGAGGTGGGAGAACCTTCTAGAAGGACAACCATCTCTGCAGCACTCCACCGATCAGGCCTTTATGGTAGAGTGGCCAGACGGAAACCACTCCTCAGTAAAAGGCACATGACAGCCCGCTTGGAGTTTGCCAAAAGGCACCTAAAGGACTTTCAGACCATGAGAAACAAGATTCTCTGGTCTGATGAAACCAAGATAAAACTCTTTGGCCTGAATGCCAAGCGTCAAGTATGGAGGCAACCTGGCACCATCCTCACGGGGAAGCATGGTGGTTGCAGCATCATGCTGTGGGGATGTTTTTCAGTGGCAGGGACTGGGAGACTAGTCAGGATCGAGGGAAAGGTGAACGGAGAAGAGCAAAGTACAGAGAGATCCTTGATGAAAACCTGCTCTAGAATGCTCAGGACCTCAGACTGGGGCGAAGGTTCACCTTCCAACAGGACAACAAACCTAAGCAGACAGCCAAGACAACGCAGGAGTGACTTCGGGACAAGTCTCTGAATGTCATTGAGTGGCCCAGCCGGAGCCCGGACTTAAACATGATCGAACATCTCTGGAGAGACCTGAAAATAGCTGTGCAGTGACGCTCTCCATCCAACCTGACAGAGCTTGAGAGGATCTACTGAGAAGAATGGAAGAAACTCCCCAAATACAGATGTGCCAAGCTTCTGTTGTCATACCCAAGAAGACTCGAGGCTGTAATCGCTGCCTAAAATGCTTCAACAAAGTAATGAGTAAATGGTCTGAATACTTATGTAAATGTGATATTTCCGCTTTTTATATTTAATACGTTTGCTAAAAAATCTAAAAACCTTGTCATTATGTGGTATTGTGTGTAGACTGATCAGGGGGGGGAAACAATTTAATCCATTTTAGAATAAGGTTGTAATGTAACAAAATGTGGGGAAAGTCAAGGGGACTGAATACTTTCCGAATGCACTGTAAATGTTTTATGATGTACTCTGTGTTATAAGAATACATTAAAACCATTTTTGTTTATCACTAGGCTATAATTCCTCTCACTTGCGTAACATTGCACAACTCCATAGTCTGTGCATGAGGCATGCATGAGGCATGATCAATATCCCAAATGAGTAGCCTGAGACTCTTAATGTTATAAGACAGTGTCATATATCTCATATATGCATAACATTGATCTATGGTTAATTAAATAACATTATTTCCCATTGCAGAATGATCATAGCAAGCCTAGAAAAATACACAGCCTAATATTTGCCAGACAATATCTTGTGCTTTAGATCTTTATATTCATACAATTAGATGCAACCCAGAAGTGAGAACATTGCATCATAAATACATTCAAGTCTTAAGACTAACTCTGTGTCAACAACTTTTCAAACACACTGAAATGAAACTCAGAGGCACACCAAGCCCACAAAACTGTGGTGAACTGGAGTTCATCTCAAACACTTGTGCAATCACACATTTTAAGCATCCTGTTTATGTGGCCATTGTTCGCTCGGGGATTGGCAGAGGCGCGTCGGCATACTACGACCCAACAGCTGAAAATGGCTCTGACCAGACATGCCGTTCCTATGACAAATACCCATAGAGCAACAGTAACATGTGTCTCCCGCCCCGCGAGTCCCCCATACAAAGCTGCACAGTGTGTTTAATGAATAACACACTTGGGGCTCTAGAGGTTTTGCCGGAACACTAGGGGAACAAATGGCCCTCGGTGACCTTTGGAGACCATTTGAGATAATAAATCTATGACCCTGAGTTCCGGAGTGCTTTGGGCAAGGTCGGGGTGGCAAATTTCCCACTTCCACAATATCAGATGTTAACAGCCATTGTGTAATGGCTAAGGAATGTCTTTTCAACCCTCATCTAGGTCTGGTGGAATCTGTTGAAAATGTGTGACAGCTGTGACAATTGGCCAGCTCTCTCCTGTGAATGTATACGATTTGGACGCGGTTCAGAGTCGGGGAGGGACAAGTGTGTTGTTATGGTGAGGCTCTGCTCTCCCCCTGCTCTGGTCTGGTGTAACCCTGCTACTTCTCCTCCCTCCCTCCCTCCCTCTCTCTGTCTGTCTCTTAGAATTTTTTCCCAGTAGGACGATTGTTTAACAAGAATTTTCACATTCAGTATGAAGTTGGAGTATACAGTGGGGTCTGGAAATACTGGATCCCTTGATAAAGATGAGCAAAAAATCCAAAATAAATAATACTCCCCTTATTTTCATACTAATACAATTGCTCAAAGAAAGAGGTTTGTTTTACAACTAATACAGAAAAAAATAAAAGATGGGGGTAAAATTCTTTGATCCCCTGTTTTCAATACTGCAAGCGCCCTTACCTTGTGAGGATAACGACACTGAGCCTTTTTCCATAATGTTTTATGAGATTGGAGAACACATTGGGAGGGATCTCCATTCCTCCATACAGAATCTTTCCAGATCCTTGATGTCCTTCATCTGCGCTTATGGAGTGCCCGAAAGAACAATGCTTATGCAGAAAATACCCTCATCCCTACTGTAAAATATGCTGGTGGATCTTTGATGTTATGGGGCTATTTTGCTTCCACTGGTCCTGGGAGCCTTGTTAAGGTCAATGGCATTGTGAACTTTACCTAGTACCAGGACATGTTAGCTAAAAACCTGGTTTCCTCTGCTAGGAGGCTGAAACCTGGCCGCAAGTGGATCATCCAGCAAGGCAATAACCTCAAGCACACATCAAAATCCACAAAGAAATGGTTAATTGACCACAATGGCCATCTCTGTCTCCGGACTTGAAACCCATTGAAAACCTGTGGTTTGAATTGAAGAGGGCAGTCCATAAGCGCAGACGGAGGATATCAAGGATCTGGAAAGATTCTGTTTGGAGGACTGGTCTAAAATCCCTCCAGGATCCGTGTAGTTGTCGTCACCCCCAGTGGGACGGTTGAGCTAATGTAGGCTAATGTGATTAGCAGGAGGTTGTAAGTAACAAGAACATTTCCCAGGACATAGACATATCTGATATGGGCAGAAAGCTTGCATTCTTGTTAATCTAACTGCACTGTCCAATTTACAGCAGCTATTACAGTGAAAGAATACCATGCTATTGTTTGAGGAGAGTGCACAGTTATGAACTTGAACATTTATTAATAAACCAATTAGGCAGTCTTGATACAACATTTTGAACAGAAATACAATGGTTCATTGAATCAGTCTAAAACTTTGCACATACACTACTGCCATCTAATGTTCATGGGCTGGAATAATACATTATGGCCTTTCTCTTGCATTTCAAAGATGATAGAATAAAAAAACAAAAAATATGTATGTTTTTTTCTTTGTATTATTTTTTACCAGATCTAATGTGTTATATTCTCCTACATTAATTTGACATTTCCACAAACTTCAAATTGTTTCCTTTCAAATGGTATCAAGAATATGCATATCCTTGCTTCAGGTCCAGAGCTACAGGCAGTTAGATTTGGGTATGTCATTTTTGGCGAAAATTGAAAAAAAGGTTCCGATCCTTTGTGTTCTCCAATCTCATAGAACATTTTAGAAAAAGGCTCAGTGTAATTGTTTAGGGTGTCGGAGTATTTTGAACCCTCTATTTTAGTGATTTAAAAAAAAAGTACTTGTTAAATTTCTCTGAGCAATTGTATTAGTGTAAAAATATATTTTTTGAAGTTATATAGCTCAGTATTTGTAATATTTATTTTATACAGTATTTTTTGCTCATCTTTATCAAGGTGTACAATAATTCCGGACCCCACTGTAATTGGATTGGGAACATGTAATGCAGCAAGCACTGTCACGCCCTGGCCTTAGTTATCTTTGTTTTCTTTATTATTTTAGTTAGGTCAGGGTGTGACATGGGGGATGTATGTGTTTTGTATTGTCTAGGTTTTTTTTTATGTTTATGGGGCAGTGTCTATTCTAGGTGTATGTATGTCTATGGTTGCCTAGATTGGTTCTCAATTAGAGACAGCTGTCTATCGTTATCTCTGATTGGGAACCATATTTAGGCATCCATATTCATTAGGTAGTTCGTGGGTGATTGTCTATGTGTAGTGTTTAGTGTCAGCACGATTTGTTTGTATAGCTTCACGTTCGTCGTTTTGTTAGTTTGTAAAGTGGTCTTCGTTTTCGTCATTAAACGAGAAGATGTATTGTTATCACGCTGCGCCTTGGTCCTCCTCTCTTCCACCATACGACGATTGTGACAAGCACGTTTAAAAGGCATGCTATCATTCACAATGGCTGCTTGTCCTGTTCCATTGGTGGCTGGATTGGATTGTTTAGTCACTATTTTGAATGATTTATGTCCCTTAAGCATGTTTTATTGATGTTGAGCAGATGGGATACAATGATGAGTTCAATGTTTTCAAAAGTTCAATGATTCATGTTTTCCCACCAACACAACACTTTCAGGTCCTTGCGCAAATTAAATAAATCATGTATTTCAAGGATGATGTATTTTCATGATATATTTCAATTTTCTATTTCAGTTTCTGGGAATCACTCTTGATTCCCTGAATGAAGGTCAAATATGTAACATTTCCATGTGTAATTAATGAGGGAACACAATTACTTTAGAAAAATGTGTTGTTCACTGTAAGATACAATACATGTTTGTTTCAACCATTGAAATGTCTGTCATAACTGCTAGCATCCTTCTCCCATTTTGGGATTACTAGGTCCTGGCACTCCAGACAGGATTTTAAGAATCAGAGGGCCCTTAAGTGGGAATGCCCAGCCAAGGTAATTAGAGCGCCAACTCCGAAAGCATCCAAAAAAAGAGAGAGATGACCACAGCTTGGCACTGTCAGTCAGTATTGGGTGGGGATGTAATGGTAAACCTCAACATTGTATCATCTGTCTGATTTAAATCCAAAATCTTGCACATTCTTTTATTCTTAGCTCTCTATTCATAAAACTCTGTTCTCGACCTAACATATATTGCTAGTCAAGTACTGTAGCTACCGGTGTAAGCTCAGCGTTCAACACCATAGTGTACACGTGGCTCATCACTAAGCTGATGATTCTGGGACTAAACACCTCCCTCTGCAACTGGATCCTGGACTTGCAGGTGGTAAGAGTAGGCAACAACACGTCTGCCACGCTGATCCTTAACTCTGGGGCCCCTCAGGGGTGTGTACATAGTCCCCTCCTGTAATCCCTGTTCACCCACGACTGCGTGGCCAAACACGACTCCAACACCATCATTAAGTTTGCTGACAACACAACAGGGGTAGGCCTGATCACCAACAACGATGAGACAGCCTATAGGGAGGAGGTCAGAGAACTGGCAGTGTGGTGCCAGGACAACAACCTCTCCCTCAATGTGAGCAAGACAAAGGAGCTGATCGTGGACTACAGGAAAATGCGGGCCGAACAGGCCCACATTCTCATCGACGAGGCTGTAGTGGAGCGGGTCGAGAGTTTCAAGTTCCTTGGTGTCCACATCACCAACAAACTATCATGGTCCAAACATACCAAGACAGTAGTGAAGAGGGCACGACAGTCCCCCCTCAGGAGACTGAAAAGATTTGGCATGGGCCCCCAGATCCTCAAAAGGTTCTACAGCTGCACCATCGAGAGCATCCTGACCGGTTGCATCACCGCCTAGAATGGCAACTGCTTGGCATCTGACCGTAAGGCGCTACAGAGGGTAGTGCGAATGGCCCAGTACATCCCTGTGGCCAAGCTTCCTGCCATCCAGGACCTATATAATAGGCGGTGTCAGAGGAAAGCCCATAAAATTGTCAGAGACTCCAGTCACCCAAGTTATAGACTGTTTTCTCTGCTACCGCACGGCAAGCGGTACCGGAGTGCCAAGTCTAGGACCAAATGGCTCCTCAACAGCTTCTACCTCCAAGCCATTAGACTGCTGAACAAATCATAAAAATCGGCACCGGGCAATTTACATTGACACCCCCCCCTCTTGTACACTGCTGCTACTCGCTGTTTGTTTGTTACCTATGCATAGTCACTTCGCCCCCACCTACATGTACAGATTACCTCAACTAGCCTGTACCCCTGCACACTGACTCAGTACCGGTGCCCCCTGTATATAGCCTCGTTATTGTTACTTTTATTGTGTTACTTTTTATTATTACTTTTTATTTTTGCCTACTTGGTAAATATTTTCTTCTTCTTGAACTGCACTGTTGGTTAAGGGCTTATAAGTAATCATTTCACGGTAAAGTCTACACTTGTTGTATTCGGCGCATGCGACTAATAAAGTTTGATTAGATTTGATAAGACAAGTAGCAACGCGCATGCCCACCCAATTGAGCAAGGCACTTTACCCCAATTCAGCCATCTAGTTCCTGTGTGTGAGGGGTGTAAAATCAACTTGTCACTTAAATCTTTCGAGATTGATCGCTTTCATTTTCCTCGTGGGACTCTCGTAATCTTGCTTGTGCCTGTCGTTTTTCCCCGTTAACGTTACGGTCACGTAAATGTTTGTAATGACCTGTCAAACACACCCCAGTAATGGCTGAAATAGGCTCAATGGAATACTGTACATTGTCTTTCCATTGCATCTATAAGAACACTACAGCTTTGTCTGGAATTTAATGCAACGTCTCAACACTTGCATCACATGTAAGAGAAGAAAGATAACTTTCTTTTGATGGGTGTTCATTTTTTGTGGAATTGAAAAAAGCGATTATTTAATCTAGTTGAAATTTTTACAAATTAGATGCGCTGAAAAGAAAGCAACTTCTGAAAATGAACACTCGGATTATAGTGATATTGTGTCTGATCTCACCAACAATGTAAATTATTTATAGATGGGTGTAATCTAGGACCAAGCATGTTGATTTTTAATCTGAGGGTATCCTGCCTTTGACACACTTGTTGAATTATGCAACAGAACGTGACAACAATAGTAATTAATGAGGCAGTCTAGACAACGCAGGCCTAGAGCAAGGGTCTCCAACCTTTTCTAGCATGCGGGCTACTTAAAAGAATATAACATGTGGCGAGCTACTCATTTTTTTTCACATTTTCAAATAGGCACATTCATCTCCCTTGCAACTATTTCCAGGGTCCTTAGTGTACAAGATAAAGTAGTGCACTATGTTTTCTGTCAATATACCAGGTAAAATAATGGTTAATAAACAACTCTAAGAGGGGCCCTTTAAAATATGTAATTTTTTTACCCAAATTATGTTTTACACTTTCCCAAAATATGTTTTCTCAGTTTAAATTTTCCTGGTTTTCAAAAAAAAAAAAATATATCACTTAAAAGGCTGACCAGGGGTGGGATAATGTCAATGTTGTGTTGATTAGATAGTAGCTGGGAGCTTGCGGTGTCTGATACTTGTGAGATTTGTTTATGACAGTTTACAGTGGAACACATAAAAATGGCATGTACTTTCAGAATTGTTTGCCGAGCTACACATAGGTGGGCTGCGAGCTACTGGTAGCTCACGATTGACCTGTTGGAGACCCCGGGCCTAGACAGAGCAGGTTTTTTGTGCTTGCAACCCTGTTCTAAGATGCAAACACCATCAGTGCATTTATGCAAATGAGACACATCAACTGTTCTTTATTCTACACAAAATATACATAGAAAAATACCTGATACCATTAGAAAATGTATATATGATTGCATTCTAAGAAAACATAAGTGAAAATTGACAAAATGGATTACCTGAATTCCCACTAAAATCCATGAACTTCATTCATTATTTGTCTGTGCCAGTAAAATGTTTGTATAATGTTCTATAATTCAGTCAATATCTGAATGGGTTTAAGAAATTCAAAGAGTTTTGAGTATCTTCGTCAACTGTTAGATTTAAGACCTTTTAACAATTTTGATGACCGTTGCTACTTAAGGCCAGTTAGATTGTGGATGCTCGAAAATTTGAAATTGTATCTGGATATAGACCAAATGAAGGGCATTAATGAATAGACAGGGACATACTGTACAGGCATAGTGACATTCTGAAAATATAGACACTCGTAGTAACGCCTGGTAGGTAAAATCTGTTATCCACAAATACCTCACATGTATCAAATACATTCAAACCAATCTTGGTTAACCCAGAACAAGAATTTTGCGTAATTTGGTCAGCTGAGTCCATACCTTTGGAAGTTGGGAGTTCCGGTTAATGAAGTCTACACCCTGCAAAACTCAGCCAGTTGCTGTGATTCATCAAGCCCCTCTTGGACAGCTCTTGCCATCTGCAGTTATGAGGAGGAGGAGGGAGATGTTTTGCTGGCTCTTCGTAGATTCCTCTGATTAGGAGCACCTTCTCTCACACTATGGCTTTGAAAATGAGGTTAGGTGTTACTAATTGGATTAAAAGGGGCAGGTGACATAATATAGATAGAGCTTTTACTGTTGGGTAATTCCACGGTGTCGGAATTACACTCGGACTCAGATTTCTCACTTTAAAATGTATGCCGAACAAAAAACATTTAGTTCAACAAATCATACAACTCTATGCATAAGGACTACTTTGAACAATTTTCAAAGAGGATTTCCAAAAATAGCTTTTACTGCAAGAACTGTGCAGATGCAAAGTTTGTAAAAAAAAAAATATGCGACAACGTTTTCCAAAAACTCTGTTAAAGAATGCGGCGTCAGCTGTGAGTATGACAAAATATATTTTGGTTAGTGAATTACAGTAGGTGAAGTGGATTTACATCCGGTAACGGAATTATGGTAACAGAATTACACCATGGGTCCCTCATCTGTACTATACAGACATGCATAATTATGGATATTAATGTCATTCTCTTCATGGTGATGTATCCTGAATAGCTACACAAAGGAAGAAATATGCAATATCCTTCTTTTGCATATTATTCTACACGTTGTGTCAGACGGTGGGTGTAGCTGGTGCATGAAGTCAGGCGCAGGAGAGCAGAGATGAGTGAACAACGCACTTTACCCAAGAAAATAGCACACAGTAAACAAATACCAATGTGCGAACAATAACGGTTGCCACAAAACACGGGTGAAAACATCACCCGGAAAAAACAGCCGGAAACGTACCAACCAAAATATAAACAATCACACCCAAAGACATGGGGGAAACAGAGGGTTAAATACATGACCAGTAATTGGGAAATGAAAACCAGGTGTGTGGGAAAACAAGACAAAACAAATGGAAAATAAAAAATGGATCGGCGATGGCTAGAAGACCGCCGACTTCGACTGCCGAACACCGCCTGAACAAGGAGAGGCATCGACTTCAGCAGAAGTCGTCACACGTTGGCTATTATTGTAATGAGCTCCATCCCATAACAAGACCACATTTGGTCACATTTGGTCACATTTGGTCTATTATTATATTAGGACCCCCATTAGCCGACGCCAATGGCGACAGCTAGTCTTCCTGGGGCCCAAAACATAGTGAAACTGTCCAAACTTGTGAAAAATAGAGATTTATGATTGGTTTAGATTTGTTCCGGCCAGGACGGACTGACCAAATTTCAACAAATCTTCAATGTCCATGGACGTCCGGTGCCGGTCAGTGCTCAGTGGATGAGGATGCCTGTTACAGTTAATGGAAAGAGGGTCAGTGGTAGGTGTCATGGTAGGTGTCAATAAGAGCCAGGAGAGATTTAAGAGAGAGAGAGAGAGAGTTCATTTCTTTGCCACATTTTTTGCAGTATTACTTAAGTACCTTGTTGCAAACAGGATGCAAGTTTTTGAATATTTTTATTATATACAGGCTTCCATCTTTTCACTCTGTCAATTAGTTTATTATTGTGGAGTAACTACAATTTTGTTGATCTATCCTCAGTTTTCTCATATCACAACCATTCAACTCTGTAACTGTTTTTTCCTAGCCACCGTGCTTCTACATCTGCATTGCTTGTTGTTTGGGGTTTTAGGCTGGGTTTCTGTACAGCACTTTTTCTGTACAGCACTTTGTGACATCGGCTGATGTAAAAAGGGCTTTATAAATACATTTGATTGATTGATTAAAAAAATTACCATTGGCTTCATGGTGAAAACCCTGAGCAGTTTCCTTACTCTCCGGCAACTGAGTTAGGAAGGGCACCTGTTTCTTTGTATTGACTGGGTGTGCACCATCCAAAGTGTAATTAATAACTTATCCATGCTCAAAGGGATATTCAGTGTCTTCTTTTTTTATTTTTACACATCTACCAATCGTTGCCCTTCTTTGTGATGCATTGAAAAACCTCCCTGGTCTTTGTGGTTGAATCTGTGCTTGATATTCACTACTCGATTGCGGGACTTTACAGATAATTGTATTTGTGGGGTACAGTCATTCAAAAATCATGTTAACCACTATTATTGAACACGGAATGAGTCCATGCAACATCTTATGCGATTTGTTATGCACATTTTTACTCCTAAACTTATTTATGCTTCCCATAACAAAGAGGTTGAAAACTTATTGAATCAAGACATTTAAGCTTTTCATTTGTTTGTAATTTCAAAAATGTTCTACAAACAAAATTCCACTTCGACTTTATGGGATATTGTGTGTAGATCAGTGACACAAAATCTCAACTTAATCCATTTTAAATTCAGGCTGTAACACAACAAAATGTGGAAAAGGTAAAGGGGTATGAATTCTTTCTGAAGCCACTGTATATAATATGTTGTCAATAATACACGTTTTACAATGTTAATAGGATGGATCAGAAGTACTTCTGTCCCCCTCTTGATCTGGTGACTCTCCTTCAGTGAATGGAAGAGGACACCCCGGAACAAATGTCAATGGGGTTGTGGGACGTGGCACTGTGGGGCATTCTTTGCACACCCCATTGGCGTAATCAGCACAGAGAAAAAAAGTTGCTTTGGGCAGTGGCAGCAGATTGTATTTCTCCAGGGCCAAAAGGCACAGCCTAAACAGAGGCCTCTTTGTTGCCCCTAAGAATGGCTTTCACTTTGCAATTGTGGAGGTAATTCCAGAGCAGTGCCCAATGGGTTTTTCCTCCGAATCGTGACCTGCAATCAGAAAGACCTCTCGGCCACACTTCCCTGAAGCGTCAGCCTGTGAGCACACTGCGATAATGGGTTTACATTACCGAAGAGTAAGATTTTAGATTCTAACGCAGGAAGCAAAGGGAATGAAGATTCCATGGCAAACCTGAACATTATTTATTAGTCAAGCGGATTGTAAAAATCTGTTTTTAAGAAAAACATATTTTTATCAGCAAACAAGGGGCCACAAGAAGTACAGTAACAATGCTGAAGCACTATTGAAATATAAATACCATGTTTTTCCATCATAATCTTTGCGTTGGTTACTTGACATTTAGTCAACTTCCTGCTGATTGTGGTAATTCAATGTACAAATTCTAACATTGTTCCATTTTTGTTGTTCATGACTCCTGTAAACAACCTCCCCCAAATCATTTTATAGGCAAATAGGTTCAACATTTGGATCACTGGTTAATCATGTGTGGTAGTACAGGGATGGCTTTTGACAGTAACTTGGTGCACTGTGCACTGGAGGATAGAGTAGTGCAGGGGAGGAGATGGCTTTTTAGGAACATGTCTGAGCGTGACTGCGTATGAGGGGAGGGAAGTAGATAGGGAACGAGGGGAAGGTACAGAGCTGAAACTCCCACCCTTACTTTGCCTCGGTGTGTTCTCCTCCATTCAGGATACATTCCTGGCGCACCACACCCAAGATCATTGTAATTAAAATTCCTGTGCCTGTGCCAAAAGGATCCAGTTGCTGCTAATCCTTTTGCAGAGCATCACTCGATCCCAGGGGCCTGCAGAAGTTATGACTGTGGTCCTGGCAATGGTTGGAGCTGGTGGGGGGGGGGGGGGGGGGGGGTGAGACATCTGGGTTCATGTCACTCCTATTCACTTCCTTTTCCTTTTTCTCTCCTCTTCTTCTTCCTTCTTCTTCTTCCTCCTTCACTCCTCTTCTTCTTCCTTCTTCTCTCCTCTTCTTCTTCTCTCTTCTTCTTCTTCCTTCTCTCCTCTTCTTCTTCCTCCTTCTCTCCTCTTCTTCTTTTCTCTTCTTCTTCTTCCTCCTTCTCTCCTCTTCTTCTTCCTCCTTCTCTCCTCTTCTTCTTCTCTCTTCTTCTTCTTCCTCTTTCTCTCCTATTCTTCTTCCTTCTTCTCTCTTCTTCTTCTCTCTTCTTCTTCTTCCTCCTTCTCTCCTCTTCTTCTTCTTCCTTCTCTCCTATTCTTCTTCCTCCTTCTCTCCTCTTCTTCTCTCTTCTTCTTCTTCCTTCTCTCCTCTTCTTCTTCCTCCTTCTCTCCTCTTCTTCTTCCTCCTCTCCTCTTCTTCGTCTTCCTTTTTCTCTCCTTTTCTTCTTCCTTCTTCTCTTCTCTCCTCTTCTTCCTCCTTCTCTCCTCTTCTTCTTTGTTCTTCTCTCCTCTCTCTCTGGTCCCTTTCTCAGACTTGCATTGATTGAGTGCTTTTTCTTTGAGGCATTTCCTTTCTCCCCTGAAAAGCTAATGATTTGATGGCTGACACAAAACATAGTGTGTGTAAACACGTCATTTCCTTTGTTGAAGTATGCATTGGGGGGTTTTCAAACTTTTTTGGGGGGGGGTTCAAACTATAGTCATTTTTTCTATGCGCTTTCTATGCACTTTTTCTATGTTATAAGTTACATGCCTTTAAACATATCTGCAACACTATGCAGCTCCAGTGTGGTAATCTTGAGAGAGGTAATTTGATCTGCTGATGCAGCCCAAACACTGGAGAGCTTCTAATGAGTCAGTTTGACTTGGAACCTAGCCTCTCCTATGACCTCTGTGTCCTCAGGAGGCGGCAATATGTGATTCGCCAAGCCACCCCAAGCCTCCTGTCATATGACAAGAGGTGGTTTGCCGATTGGTCCAAAGCTTTGAGCGGCAAGGAAGTGGCGTGAGAACTGACAGGTGAGGGGGACAACAGACATGGACCGGCATTCACCATTACAACACTCCACCACTAGCAACTACTAGATCAAGAGAAAACAGCCATTACTACAACTCAAACTTTCACCAGTTTGAGTTGGTGCCATTCGGCCTATGCATGGCTTCTGCCATCTTCCAGGACCTTGTGTTGCTTCGAGGGGAAATAAAGGATTGTTGTTGAGCTATCTGGATTACATTTAAGCAATGAGGCATGAGGGGGTGTGGTATATGGCCAACATACCACGGCTAAAAGCTGTTCTTAGGGACGACGCAACGCCGTATATATAATAGCTTTATTGCTATTATAAAGTGGTTACCAGCGTAATTAGAACAGTAAAAATGCATGTTTTGTCATACTCGTGGTATACAGTCCGATATACCATAGCTGTCAGCCAATCAGCATTCAGGGCTCGAACGACCCAGTTTATAATTTAGTTTATTTTCCCTGTTTTGACAGCCACCTCAAACACCTGGAGCAGGTCTTTATCAAAATAGTGATGGACAAGATTAGAATATTTCAACCTTAGAGAGCAAACAACTGATTCATCCATGGAGAAAGGAACGAAACCATGATAATAGCCAGTCTATTGTATTTGGTCTATTTTTATGAGTAGAGTGTCCGAAGGAACGCCATTGAAAAGTTGCGGAACCAGATTCGCAATCTCTAATTCAAGTAAATGCATGACAGATAAGCTCCCAGATGGATGAGAAACGAGGAAATTAAAAACTGCTGCGACTGTATTTATCTTTCCATATCCGATAGCCCCAGTTGCCATGGGTTTGTGTCCCAGCCCCTTTGGCACACACTCTTATCTCTGTTTAAATATCCTGTTACTTCCTGTCTCGCTGAGGCACAGAGATACATGTCATTAACAGCCGTATACTATCTCCCCTCCTGGCTTCCTTCCTGTGTGCGTGGTGATGGATTGATTTTCTCCAGCAGGAGTCTCCAGTCTAGGGTCCCATCTCCGTGCTGGCCCTTGGTGCCCAGGGTCAAATCTCTCATATACCTCAGTACAACACGCCACGGCCGAGAGTCAGCAACGGAGGGTGTCAGGACCAATCAATTCAAACACTTCCTTTTTTGTTGCCCTCTAGAATGGCTAAAGGGGGTTATTTTTGTATTACTCAGACATGTCTCTGTCAATGATGCTTCCAGGTTCAATGTAGTAAATCTGGTGATGTGAACTATTAGCTAGAGAACCTTGTCAATAGTGCATTGAAACAGTTAGCTAATGTAACACATTCAATTGATCATTGTTGAAATATACCAGCATTATCCATGTCACATCTGGTATGGATGGCGGTAGTCCTGCGATACAGCTGTGGGGAAGGGGGCATTCTAACATGACATATTTATCTTGAAGTATAACCTTTTCTCTCAACACCCTACTCTCCCCCAGCTTTGCGTTACGATCCTATTACATATCCGACCCATAGGAGTTTTTCTGCTCGTTTCTATAAGAGATGTTTCTACATTTTACAGATGCCCTGGAGTTGAACTCTGGGAGAAAGTAAACAGTAGAGAATGGGCTATGCAGGCCTTTCCTTCTCTTTCAGCTGCCCTAATGATGTTGTGTTGTCCACAGCTGTTTCACAGTGACAGGTGTGCAAGTGGGAGCAGACTGCAGTCCTTTCGGACCAGAGGAATGCTAAAAACAAGATGGAAAGAGAGGAGACGGGTGCACAGCAAGAGGAGAAATTAATATCTGCACGAGATATGTCTGCCCCTTAGCAATGGCCCCCAGAAGTTGCAGGATATTCCATAAAAAGTTTCCAGACACCTGGCCATCAGCGTAAATATGATATTGACGTGGTTCCCAGCCAGCCCCTCAGCTCAAATCATGTGGAATCTTTTAAACAATTTCATGCAATATTATAGCCAAGATGCTTGGACAAGAACTTGTCTGGATTGAGACAGCGACATAGCCAGCATGTCTTAGATACACACAACTGGTCAGACTCAAACTGATGGAAATGCCATAGGATAATTTCCTGTTGGGAAACAAATATCCTCCAAAAGCTCCAGTGGAAAGTTTTGAATGTTAAAAGCATGTTTGTTTCAAACTTATTTGTATCACTTTGTTACCAACATTAAAAAGCAAGTGTTGGAACCGGTTCAAGGAACAGAACCAAAAACCGTAAAATAACGAAATTATTTGAGGAACAGAACCCGAACCGAAAACGAAAGTGATCTATATTGTTCCAGAACAGAACCGTTATTGTAAAAGCATGGGAACTGGTTAATAACATTCTTTCACATTACAGCATTTTTTTCAAGTCCCACAGAAATTGCAACAAAGCGCCTATGCAAAGCCCTCTGTCACTCAGAAACGTATTTCAGCGTCTGCCTGCCAGCTGGAAATCTTTGCCAGTGGGTGTGCGTGTGTGTAGGCTACCTGCCCCTCCCCTCTGAAGCATAAGTTACAGTAGCCTACTGACGACATTACAAGCGTAATTCAGAAATTAGGTAGAGATGTTTAATTAGAGAAGAATGGATTTACTTTTTTAATGTTAGTTAAAGATACTATGGTTTTGGATTTAAGACGTGTAAGACGTGTTGTTAATTCTAGTGCTGCACTGTACGCACAAGCTTTTTAGCTAGCTAGCTAGCTAACGTTTGCTTTGGTCCAACGTTAAACCAACTCAGTAGTTCAAAGACATTCAAAGTTCCTCCATAGAAGCCACTCCTCCGTAGGTATAATTCTGTGGGCCTAATTCAGATAATACATGTCATAACAAGATGCACAGAGCTTTAAGGCAAGCTTCTTCCATCCTCTCTCGCTCTCTCGTCACCCTTGAAATTTCAGTTGCATCTCGCGCCCTACACTATGACTGGCAGCACAGTGTGTGTGTTTGTATTTCGTTATCATTGAACCATGCTGTTACGGCAAAATACAATTTGCTCTTAACGACTTTCCTATACAGATTAGACCTGCTCTATCTGCACTGATTGGTGAAGTCATTTAATGTTAAGCTAATGGTAAAAATAAATGTATATATCAGAAGTAATAAAGGAGAGCAGAAAGGAACAATATAAACCGGTACAGAACTTTATTTTTCTGTTCGGAACAGTGGTTCCAACCCCTGTTAAAAAGTGACAGGACAGCAGTTGCCCTGGTAGTTATCAATATGAAACTTGATTCATTATTGTTACCCAAGAGTTGCTAGTGCTGCAAGAGCTGCAGAGTTTCCAAACTACAGGCAAGTTTCTTAGCCGCTCTGCCTGACTTGGTTTATAGAAAAGAGCAACCAAACACAAATGTCACATCTTTGATTCATAAAAAGATTAAAAGACACGGGAGATAGTTGTACTGCAGCTCGGGTAGAAGTTGTACTGCAGTCATGGTCTAAGCCCCAAAGTGAGGCCTCTGTTGTACTGCACCCGGCATCCCGTGCTAATATTAAAACCCGTCTGTACGTGGTAAATATTAGCTTTCCTCTGATGTTGACAGTTTGTGATTTTCCACACAGACGGAACAAAGGTCTGTGATATCACACGCCCACCTTTTCTTCTCTCAGCTGGGATGGGGTAGAAGTTCATCACCAGACTGGAAGCAGATCATTCTCGGGGACAGTTGCGCTATGGATAACGCGTCTGACTACAGATCAGAAGATTCTAGGTTCGACACTGTCTTTAGTGGACCAAAGTCAAGCCCGTGAAAATATTACAAACATTTCAGTGATGCTGGCTGGTCCGCACTGATTAATGAGTTACGAGGGCTAAGAGGGCATGCATACATTTCTTTTTTTAAGCAGATCATTCTTCTGTGGGGGACAATGATACTAAGCACCCTACAAGAGAATTTGATAGAATTTTATTTGAAGCCAAAAGGTATAAAGCATACAGCATAAGGTTTTTCATAAGCACATTTGATCAAATGGTACAACAGGAGCATCTGCAATCCACAATGACTATTTGTTTACTTTGGAAGGCACTGTGGGAATTGGCCTACAGTGCATTCGGAAAGTATTCAGACACCTTGACTTATTTCACATTTTGTTATGCTACAGCCTTTTTCTGATTAAATTAATGTTTTTCCTCATCAATCTACATACAATGCCCATAGTGACAAAGCAAAAACAGGTTTAGACCTTTTTGCAAATGTATTAAATAAAAAAAACTGAAATACCTTATTTACATATGTATTCAGACCCTTTGCTATGAGACCCGAAATTGAGCTCAGGTGCATCCTGTTTCTACAATTTGATTGGAGTCCATCTATGGTACATTCAATTGATTGGGCATGATTTCGGAAAGGCATACACCTGTCAGGGAGGGGACCAAGAACCAGATGGTCACTCTGACAGAGCTCCAGAATTCATCTGTGGAGATGGGAGAACCTTCCAGAAAAACAAACATCTCTGCAGCACTCCACCAATCAGGCCTTTATGGTAGAGTGGCCAGACAGAAGCCACTCCTCAGTAAAAGGCACACGACAGCACGCTTGGAGTTTGCAAAAAGGCACCTAAAGGACTCTCAGACCATGAGAAACAAGAATCTCTGGTCTGATGGAACCAAGATTGAACTTATTGGCCTGAATGCCAAGGGTCATGTCTGGAGGAAACCTGGCACCATCCCTACGGTGAAGGATGGTGGTGGCAGCATAATTATGTGTGGATGTTTTTCTGCGGCAGGGACTGGGAGACTAGTCAGGATCGAAGGAAAGATGAACGGAGCAAAGTATAGAGAGATCCTTGATGAAAACCTGCTCCAGAGTGCTCAGGACCTCAGACTGGGGCGAAGATTCACCTTCCAAGTTCCATGTACATGAGTGGTCCAGCCAGAGCCTGGACTTGAACCTGATCGAACATCTCTGGAGAGACCTGAAAATAGCTGTGAAAATAGCTTGAGATGATCTGCAGATAAGAATGGGAGAAACTCCCCAAATACAGGTGTGCCAAGCATATCCAAAAAGACTTGAGGCGTTAATCGCTGCCAAAGGAACATACAGTTGAAGTCGGAAGTTTACATACGCCAAATACATTTAAACTCCGTTTTTCACAATTCCTGACATTTAATCCTAGTAACAATTCCCTGTCTTAGGTCAGTTAGAATCACCACTTTATTTTAAGAATGTGAAATGTCAGAATAATTGTAGAGAGAATGATTTATTTAATCTTTTATCACATTCCCAGTGGGTCAGAAGTTTACGTACACTCAATTCGTATTTGGTAGCATTGCCTTTAAATTGTTTAACTTGTGTCAAACGTTTTGGGTAGCCTTCCACAAGCTTCCCACAATAAGTTGGGTGAATTTTGGCCCATTCCTCCTGACAGAGCTGGTGTAACTGAGTCAGGTTTGTAGGCCTCCATGCTCGCACACGGTTTTCCGTTCTGCCCACACATTTTCTATGGGATTGAGGTCAGGGCTTTGTGATGGCCACTCCAATACCTTGACTTTGTTGTCCTTAAGCCATTTTGCCACAACTTTGGAAGTATGCTTGGGGTCATTGTCCATTTGGAAGACCCATTTGCGACCAAGCTTTAACTTCCTGACTGATGTCTTGAGATGTTGCTTCAACATATCCACATCATTTTCCACCCTCATGATGCCATCTATTTTGTGAAGTGCACCAGTCCCTCCTGCAGTAAAGCAACCCCACAACATGGTGCCACCCCCGTGCTTCACGGTTGGGATGGTGTTCTTCGGCTTGCAAGCCTCCCCCTTTTTCCTCCAAACATAACGATGGTTATTATGGCCAAACAGTTCTATTTTTGTTTCATCAGACCAGAGGACATTTCTCCAAAAAGTATGATCTTTGTCCCCATGTGCAGTTGCAAATTGTAATCTGGCTTTTTTATGGCAGTTTTGGAGCAGTGGCTTCTTCCTTGCTGAGCGGCCTTTCAGATTATGTCGATATAGGACTCGTTTTACTGTGGATATAGATACTTTTGTACCTGTTTCCTCCAGCATCTTCACAACGTCCTTTGCTGTTGTTCTGGGATTGATTTGCACTTTTCGCACCAAAGTAAGTTCATCTCTAGGAGACAGAAAGCGTCTCCTTCCTGAGCGGTATGACGTCTGCGTGGTCCCATGGTGTTTATACTTGCGTACTATTGTTTGTACAGATGAACTTGGTACCTTCAGGTATTTGGAAATTGCTCCAAAGGATGAACCAGACTTGTGGAGGTCTACAATTTATTTATAAAAAAAAAATTGTCAGGACTGTCATGACAATTTTTATCCAACATGTGCTTTACTCATAAAAAGGTTTGATGGAAACCTGTTTGGTTACTTTGAAAGAAGGGTCTCAAAGGAGCATAGGGGGTTTAAAGGATGTGTGTGTGTGTGTGTGTGTGTGTGTGTGTGTGTGTGTGTGTGTGTGTGTGTGTGTGTGTGTGTGTGTGTGTGTGTGTGTGTGTGTGTGTGTGTGTGTGTGTGTGTGTGTGTGTGTGTGTGTGTGTGTGTGTGTGTGTGTGTGTGTGTGTGTGTGTGTGTGTGTGTGTGTGCGTGCGTGCGTGCGTCATCAAATCTCAACCCAATTGAACGCTTATGGGAGATTCTGAACTGGTGCCTGAGACCGCGTTTTTCAGCACCATAAACAAAACAACAAATTATAGAATTTCTGGTGGACGAAGGGTGTTGCATCCCTCCAATAGAGTTCCAGACACTTGTAGAATCTATGCCAAGGTGCATTGAAGCTGTTCTCGAGGCTTGTTGTGGTCCAACACCCTATTAAGCCACTTTATGTTCGTGTTTCCTTTATTTTGGCAGTTACCCTGTACATGTGAAGAATATATCACTCAGGTGCAAACATGTGTGACCCCCTCTGTTTGCGTTATTTTATGGCAGGGGGAACCAAAGGGGGAAATTTATGTTCCTTAAAAGGCTACATAACATACTTTACATGATAATGGCCACTGCAACTTTAAGAGCAAACCAGCAGCCGTATAAATAGTAAGAGCTCTCTGGCTTCTTCAATTGTCCAAGTGGCAGTGTGGTTTCCCTTGGCTGACTGATAATAACAGACGCAAAAATCCTTGTATCCGTTTCTTTTTCCAATGAAATTAGTCACTTCCTTGCCAGGCCCGGTAGCTGGAATGCGGCCAAGAGATACCCTGCTATTTATTGCCCGTTTCCACCCAGAAGGAGCTTGGTAAGTATTTTAAAGGAGCCCCATACTTCCTGCCTGGCTTAGCATCCGACGGGACACAGCCACGTTTGGATTGGACGATTGATATTTGCAATGCCCTCGGTGTCTTTAGGTCTAGTTTTTCCATCTGTCTCACAGGGGGCCTGACGAGATTTATGTCCATCTCGGGCAGTTCAGATGTAAACTGCGTCGCTTTTGGCAACACGTACATATTCGCACACAAACACAGTCTTGTGAAACAAGACACATACACGCTCTTATGGTAAAAACAGATATGCATAAACTAGGGTAGGCCTAATATTGTAATGATGTAAGGGTAACTTGTATCATTTTAATTGGGGAATATTTTACTAACATCCTCACTAAATCCAGTTTTACTAACCCAAGTTAAGGGGATGTTGCGTTTCACATTCTGCCAATTGACAAGAGTTTCAAACTAACTGTTTAACCTTATTAATCAGGATGTGAATATTGCATGAGATTTGTTGAGGCCTTTTTTCCCTAATCTTGATCTCGGGTCACTCTTATCCAGCCTATTCAGTAGGGATCACATCAGAGCCTACACACACACAAGACCCCTTTGAATCCAAAACATTCCAGCTCAAGTTTAGGCACATCCCTCTAATAGTGGGTTTTGTACATTTATTCATGGGCCTGCATTGAAATATGGCTGCTTTATCATTCCAGGGAGCCACATACTTGTTAGCTTTTTTGCTGCTGTTCATTGTACTTCCCGCGTCCGCTTGGAACTTCAAAATTGTAATTTAAATGGCTTTTGAGTACTTCTAATCCCCCGGAGGCACATAAGTCATACAAAGGGAGCTCCAAAGGTCTCCAGGAATTCCACCGAGCAAAGAGGAAGTTTTAAATCCCAGGCTCCCCGTAAATACAGCTGAGGTGACTTATTAATGGAATGATTTTGACTTTCTATGGAGCGACCTTGATCCCCTGTGATGGACTCAGGTGGCTGGAAACAGCAATTATGCAGCACGACAAAGCGCTAAGCTTATTCTAGTAGCCATTCTATAGGGCTTTCTTATTGTTGCAGAGGTAATACAGCGGCAGAAGTATTTCCAAGAAACCAGCTGGTAAAGACTGTTGAATGGCAGACTTTGCCGTTACGGTATCCATATAGCATCTACCACAGTAAAGTCAGATTTGGAATGATTTCACATCCTTCTGCCATTATGCAACATGAGCAGCCATGAAGATATGCATAAACATGTTGCCTCTGTTTACGACCTAATATGGGTGGTCCCTTCACCTGCGGACATGGACTCCTCTCACTTTGCATCTGCCAGGACATCAATATGATAGAGAAAATGACTTGCCAAGCAAATGAATCTCCATATCACCATAAAACTCATGTTTGAAGGCACAATCCATAATTTATTTGTCCCCTGTGGCTGTGCAATAAATTGCGCAAACAGTCAAGTCTAAAACTAAAACATGCACACAAACACGAAAACAAACTTAGTTTCATGCAAACCAATCCGTGCACAGTACATTCACAAAGATACCTCTCCCTTACTTCTCCCCGAACAAATGACAAACTGCACCTTTAAAACAAACAATATCCACAAAAAACACGAAGAAAACTTTGCTCAACCATGTAGCCACACAATAATGAGTTCTGTTAACCTGTACTCACTCTCCTCATTAAACAGTGACATTTTGACCTGTGCAGGCTCTTCGTTATACATTTAGCTTATTGTGCATTTCATATGCTGAGGCAGGCCCTCCTAAATGCCTGTGAGGACGTCTGAGTCATAGCAGAGTCGAAAGCCTTCTCCTGCACGCCAGGCTCATTAGGCCGTCATCACACGTCTATTTGCCCTGTCACATGTAATACCTGCTGCTGGCTGCCCCACCAATAAAACTATGGAGGCAGAGGGAGAAAGAATATCACATTTATCTGACTTCTTCTTTCAGTTTTGGAAGTCATCAAGGCCAATTTCCTCTTGGTAGAGATAACATCGGCCAAATTAAATCTTTTATGGATTGTATTATGTCAGGTTGAATGAGAGTAATTCCGGCAGGGAGTAACAGCCGGTCAAAATGATGCTAATACCGGTTTTTCACTTTAAAAGTATGCCAAACAAAAAACATTGATTGCAAAGTTACAACAAATCATAGAACTCTATGCACAAGGACTACTTTGAACAATTTCCACAGAACATTTTACAAAAAGACATTTAATCGAAGAACAGTGCAGATGTAAAGTTTGGTACTCTTTTCACAATTATGTGGTGTATTTTAAACTCTGAAACTCTAAACTGGTAACACTTGTAATGCAGCCAGTCTTGCATTCAAAACCTTTCATTCTGCATTCATTTTGTTTGTGCTACCTTGTCCCGGACCTGCTGTTTCTCTCTCTCTCTCTCTCTCTCTCTCTCTCTCTCTCTCTCTCTCTCTCTCTCTCTCTCTCTCTCTCTCTCTCTCTCTAATGTTTTTTTTTTCTATCCCATGTGTGATCAAAGATGCGATCATTGAATAAATCTTTCAAAATGTAATCAAATTAAATCGCGGTAAATATCCTCATTGTTCATGCACTTGGGGGAAAACCTTTTGGTATGGTGAATCCAAGCCTGACAAAGGTCTGGATTGAAATCATTGCATGCCTCATCCATGGCCTCAAGGAGGGTGGTACGCTCGTAGGGATGGCAATCATACATCATCCGGCAGTACTGTAATTGTGTATTGTATTTTACAGCATTGTATTGTACTTCTGTATTGTAGTGGTCCTGTACTTGGATCAGTTCATAAGAACATGTTCCTGTACTGTCTTTTTTTGCCTCTTTGATTGCCTTAAAGAGGTCATAGCTAGTATGTTTGTACATGTCCATGTTCCCAGTCACCTTGCCATGGTGAAATTCAGTGTTTTGTACTGACCTCTACTTTTCGTTACTGTACTGTACTGTACAAAGTAGTGGAAAAGACATCTATGATTGGTTGAAATTTGGATGACCCAATTTCAACAACTGTTCAACATCCATGGATGTCGGTCGGTGATCAGTGGGTGAGGTGGGCTGGTTACAGTAAATGGAAAGAGAGGGGGCTCATGGGTAGGTGTCAGTAAGAGATTGGAGAGGTGACATTAACTGAAGAGAGAGGCAGAGAGAGAGAGAGGGGGAGGGGTTTCCAGACTGTTTTCACATTCTTGCTTTGACCACCAGATGACAGAAAGAGAAAGAAAACAGATATGAGCTGAACATAACAGTATGCCAGTGGAAGGAAAGACGGTAGCAGGTGATGCAACTGTGGTTTGTGATACCTATGATTTCCCATTGTAGCCAATTCAATTGCAGTAATTCCATTATTACTTGGTAACAGAATTATGAGTTCCCAGGCCTACTGAATGGCGCAGTGGTCTAAGGCACTACATCGCAGTGCTAGCTGTGCCACTAGAGATTCTGGCTTCGAGTCCAGGCTCTGTCGCAGTCGGCCGTGACCAGCAGACCCATGGGGCTGCACACAATTGGCCCAGCGTCGTCTGAGTTAGGGGAGGGTTTGGCTGGCAGGGATGTCCTTGTCCCATCGCGCACTAGTGACTCCTGTGGCGGGCTGGGCGTAGTGCACACTGACACGTTTGCCAGGTGTATGGTGTTTTCTCCGACACATTGGTGTGGCTGGTTCCGGGTTAAGTGGGCATTGTGTGGGTTGTGTTTTGGAGGACGCGCAGCTCTCGACCTTCGCCTCTCCCATGTCCGTACGGGAGTTGCAGTGATGAGACAAGACTGTAACTACCAATTGGATACCATGAAAAAGGGGTAAAAAAAATATATAAATAATTATGAGTTCCCTTTCAATCGGTCACTCGGTATAACATACTATGGGAAGTCCATAACCAATCATATTCACCTGAAAACTAAAAACACACCCAACGGGCCAATGAATGCAGAGCCCGCCCTCGGAAGCCCTGCCTTCCTGGCTATAACGCTCGGGTTAGCATTCATTTCCTCCATTCTTCCCTCTTCAGCTCAGCTGAAGAAGAACATGTCATGCAATTTACTTTTTTTTTGTAAGCACGCGAAGACTACTAGATTTGGCTCCAACTTAGGTGTCTGTTAGGGGGGGAGAGAGTTCTCGTCCCCCTAGATGTTGCGAGTTTTGGTCTTGGTATTGGTTTTTGTGTTTGCTAAAAGCTAACCAGTTTCCGATCTGTTTGTGTAGCTAATGCTTCCTTGGTTGGGTAAGATTTGTGTTTGCTAAAAAGCCTATCCCTTCTGCTCTGTTTGTGAAGCCAGTGCTTCCTTGCTTGAGTAAGATGGCCAGTGGAAAGAGTATGTTCAAAAAGGCTAACCAGCCAGATTTGAACCTGACAGTGCACTAAAGCAACGAACAATGAAACTATGAAAATTACAGATACTCACAAGCAATGTTCCCTCTAAGCTGCACACGGGGAAGCACGAGATTGAACGTCACTCAACTTTCTAGTTTTCCCCTTTAGTTAACACTACCAACGTTTCCCTATACTGTGGGAATTTGCCAATATTAGCCACTTTCAATCCAACATACCGAAACAAAACAAACTTGAAAGAGTAGGATTCTATTGCACTGACAGGCATGACTCAGCCATATTCTACAGACAGGTGCAGCATAACCATTCAGAGCTACAGTATCCCTACATGCAAATAGACCATTGCCATATAGATCTGTGGCATTCACTTTGAACTGGACTGTGTTTACAGCATGAGTGGTCGGGAGTAGATGCGCTTTGTTCAAATTCTTTGCTACTAGTGAGTTTTTAGCCCAGTTATAGCTAATTTCTAGTCTGCAATGGGGGAGTCGTTGCTTCCTACAAGAGCACAAAACATCAATTTCTATCAATCTTTGAAAAGTGAGTCAGGTAAAGAGCATTTTTTCTGTCTTAAAGAGGTGGTGTTGTATTTTGAGACAGGCTTGAATAAGATAAGTAGCCAATAGGCAGAGGGTAGCATCATTTGTCTGATTCTCTGTAATAATGTTATGGTAATAATAATTAACTTTATTTTGTAAAGTGGTTTCTTGCATCAACACATTTTCAGTCACCTCCTTGTCTGAAGGACAAGTGCATATTTTTTCCATAAGTATCATGGAATGTAGGCCTACATTGAACAACACACATTGGCTGCTACTGTAGGCTAAGTGATAGAACAGCTATTTCCATGTTAAAATGTTATGGGATGTGTTTCTCCATTGTTGTTGATAGTATGCCACTCTGATAGGCCTACATTATGATCAAATAGCCACAGTAGCCAACTTAGTCACTGTTATAACTGTAACTTAAAGCGGGTGCAGCCTCATTTGGTGGAAGCTCTTATCCAGAGCAACATGCATTAGTGCAGTGCTTCTACCCAAGTTCCTATGGTGTCCAAGGGTATTGAAAGTATAGCATCACCAAGTATAGCATATGTGAGCATAAATCAGTCTCTTCCCCGCAGTCGGACACAAGGTTGTCGGGAGTGGCGGGTGTGAGAGGAGATGACAGTCCTCAAGGTGGTGCTCCGCCCCTTTAGATGACAATGCATGGGAGGTTGGCTGCATGCTCCACCCAGTGGCGGGCATGCGAGGTGTGACCATGGGTGTGTACTAGCAGATGTTTTAAGAGAAGAGATTTCCTCTCTTCTTTGGAAGCCGGTTATTCAGGTAGTGCCCGTGTCGGAAATACGAAGTGGTTGGTACAGTCGGTATTTCCTTGTTCCCAAGAGCAATGGAACGCTGCATCCCATCCTGGACTGTGGTTTGGACAAGCACCTTAACGCATGCAAGATCAAAATGCCCATGCTTTGGCAGCTAATACAGTCGGTGCAACCCAGAGATTGGTTCACGTCCACCGATCTGAGGATCCCTATTTTCATGTGGCCATACATCCTCACCACAGAAGGTTTCTGAAGGTTTCATTTCGAGGGTGTGGATTTACGTGTTCCTGGTCCTGCCTTTGGGCTCTCACTTTTGCCTCCGCACCTTTTCTATGGTGACAGGGGATTAGATTATTGGCCCATCTGGACGATTGGCTAGTGGAGCTCCACACTGCCATGCTGGTTTCTCATATTCAGTCTCTGGGGTCCATAGTGAATCACAAGAAAAGTTGTTTGACTCTAGCTCAGCACATTCAGTTTCTGGGTTTTGTTCTGGACTCGGTTTTGAATCATGCATTTTTTCCCAACAGAGGAGGGTCGCATTCAGGCTTTGTCTGGCATGGGTCCAGCTGGGACACTTGGTGACTTTTTGCTTGTGCCTGTGGTTATTGGGTATGATGGCCTCTATGATAGCTGTGGTGCCTCTGGGACTTCTGTTGATGTGTCTGCCTCAGTGCTGGGTCTCTCTCTCCTAAACCTGACCCATTATCTGCTCGTATGGAACAGTGCACATTTCCTGTCGCTCAGGGAAATGTATATTCTCTCAATGTGGGTGCATATCTACTTTCCTGGGGGGTCCTATCTCTACAGAGTGGAGACTGCACCCCTCAGTGGTGGCTCAGATATAGGACCGGTTCGGCAGGGCCGATGTAGATATTACGCGTCACGAGAAAATGTGCATCGCCGTCTGTTCTTCTCATTAGGGGATCTGGGAACGGATGCTTTGGCGTATCAGTGGCCTCGAACCCTGCTCTATGCACTCCTCCGGTGGACCTGATTCAGGCCACCATGGAGAGGGTCCGTCGGGAGGGTCTGTTGTTGATTCTGGTGGCTGCCCGTTGGCCCAGACAACCCTGGCTCCCGGAGATCATCTGCCTGTTGGTCGTCAGGATCTATTGTCCCAGGCAGACTGGAGGATATGGCACCCACAACTGCAGACAGGGGATCTGTAGGTTTGGCCCCTGAAAGGTTGAATTGGACAGCTAGGGGTTTTCCTCGCGAATGTGATTACGACTATAACGAGAGGATTCTACATATAAAAGTGACGCGTGTTTGAGGGTTAGTGTCAGGTTAAAGGAGTTTTTCCTTTTCAGAGCTCTTTGGTGGACATTTTGATGTTCTTGCAATATTTTTTTTAGCAGGGCATTTCTTTTTCCACATTGAAGGTTTATATGGCAGCCATTTCGACGTGTCATGTAGGGATTGACGGCTCTACCCTGGGGTCTCATCCTCTTGTGATGCGGTTCCTGTAAGGGGTGTGTCGGCTCAAACTAGTGTATAAGCCTATGGCACCAACCTGGGACCTGGCTTTGGTCCTGGATGCTCTGCGTGAGCCTCTGTTTGAACCACTAGACTCTGTGGACCTGAAGGTCCTTTCCTACCAGACTGCCTTGCTCATGGCCTTGGTGTCAGCCAAGCATATTGGGGATCTCCACGCGCTATCAGTACACCCTTCCTGTTTGGAGTTTGCGCCTAATACATTTTGATCCCAAGGTTATGCCTATGTCTTACAGGTCTCGGGCTTTCGAGCTTTCCCTTTCTCCCTTCTTCCGTTTGCTTCCAGTGAACAACGGAGGTTGCATGGCCTGTGTGCAGTGCACGCTTGACGCACGTATATGGATAGGAACAAGGATAATCCAGATCGGGGTAAGGTGCATTCGAAGCAGCTTCTTACTCAATTGAATGTGGAGGTGATCTACCTAGCATTTGACAGCAAAGGACAAGGGTTGCCTAGCGGTGTGCATGCTCACTCTACTTGGGGTGTGGTGGCTTCTTGGGCATTGTTCAGGGGCAAGACGATTGGTGATATCTGTGCTGCTGCGAGTTGGGTTCCCCACATACCTTTGTGAGGTTTTATCACTTGGATGTACTGTAACTGCTCCCAGTGTGGTTCATAGTGTTCTTATGGCTGGATCCTGGAGGGGTTGTTAGGCAGCCTGCAGGTTGCGCATTAATCCTGGTTACCACAGTTTCCCTGTGGATTTGAACCTTGGGCTGCCGTGATTCGTTGATGAGGCGGCGCGCAAATGCACATTACATCAAGTCACAGCAGGTGCATGTTGTTTTGGACTTGCGGTTCCTTGTGTGAATTTTGGCATTTCAGACTCCTTAGGTCTCTGTGTGAGCCTTATTGGAACCAGTAAAGTCTATGGACTTGGGCCGCCATGGTCAATGTTAGGCAGCGTTTTGAATATAATATAACTACCTATAACTATAATGAACATAACTACTGTTCCCTGAAGGAAGGAACAAGGTATAACATATTTTGGCCCTGTGCCGTCAGGGGGTCTGGGCTCACTGAAGAGCGGTACTGAATTGAGGAAATTAATGTGAACCCAAGCGTTATAGCCAGGAAGGCGAGTGCTCCCAAGGACGGGCTCTGCATTCATTGGCCCGTTGGGCGTGTTTTTTTGTTTTCTTCAGGGGCATGGGTCATGGTCATGCTGAAACAGGAAAGGGCCTTCCCCAAACTGTTGCCACAAAGTTGGAAGAAGAGAATCGTCTAGAATGTCATTGTATGCTGTAGCGTTAAGATTTCCCTACACTGGAACTAAGGAGCCTGAACCATGAAAAACAGCCCCAGACCATTATTCCTCCTCCATCAAACGTTACAGTTGGCACTATGCATTGGGGCAGGTAGCGTTCTCTTGGCATCTGCCAAACCCAGATTCATCTGTTTCTGATTCATCTGCCAGATGATGAAGCATGATTCATCACTCCAGATAACGCGTTTCCACTGCTCCAGACTCCAATGGCGGCAGGCTTTACACCACTCCAGTCGAACCTTGGCATTGCGCATCGTGATCTTAGGCTTGTGTGCGGCTGCTCGGCCATGGAAACCCATTTCATGAAGTTTCCAACAAACAGTTATTGTGCTGACGTTGCTTGGAGAGGCAGTTTGGAACTCAGTAGTGAGTGTTGCAACTGAGGACAGACGATTTTTACACAATACACACTTCAGCACACCGCGTTCCCGTTCTGTGAGCTTGTGTGGCCTACCACTTTGCAGCTGAGCCGTTGTTGCTCCTAGATGTTTCCACTTCACAATAACAGTACTTACAGTTGACCGGGGCAGCTCTAGCAGGGTAGAAATTTGACGAACTGACTTGTTGGAAAGGTGGCATCCTATTATGGTGCCACGTCAAAAGTAATTGAGTTCTTCAGTAAGGTCATTCTACTGCCAATGTTTGTCTATGGAGATTGCATGGCTGTATGCTTGATTTTATACACCTGTCAGCAACGGGTGTGGCTGAAATAGCCAAATCCACTAATTTGAAGGGGTATCCACATACTTTTGTATACATAGTGTATACGTGAATTTGTCCCAACACTTTTGGTCCCCTAAAATGTGGGTACTAAGTACAAAAAGTGCTGTTATTTATAAATGGTTTACCTGATATGGATGAAAATACCCTCAAATTAAAGCTGTCAGTCTGCACTTTAACCTCCTTGTATAATTTCAAATCCAAAGAGCTGGAGTAGAGAGCCAAAACAACATAAAATGTGTCACTGTCCCAATACTTTTGGAGCTCACTGTACCTCATTCACTCATTCAGGGAACAGAAGTTATATTCATAACTGTACATTTTAATCACTTAATAATTCATAAACATAAATTGATATCAGTAAACGGAATGACAAGGCACAAGGCAATTTTCCTTAAACTCAGAGAAGGCAAATAATTTCTCCAAAACTTAATGTAAGTCTTGATATTATTTGGCATGGGTCGTTACTTCTACATTGTGTTCTGATGTATTTCTAATGCCTTTTAATATTTTTCTCCTAGATGTTTTCTAAGACCTGCTTTTGACCAAATTTGATGTGCTCTCATTAACTTAATGTTAGTGCTTATAGGGCCTTTTACATGGAAATGCCCGGGCCCAGTGTTCAGGGTGGAAGGATACACACAGGGCAACCATGGTAACGGGCCATGGTAACAGGGGTGAGACAGGAGGAGAGAATGCATTAAAATACCAATTTGCATTTAATTGGCCACTATTGCAGTTAAAAAATATATATGTGGATTTCAAGATACACCAACCCAACAAGATGAGGAGTTTGACATCTCCAACACAACATAAGGTGAATGTTCTGGTTGAGTGTGCCCTATACAGCCAGAGAGACAGGAAAGGGAACATAAACATTCATTAGTCCTCTGTGATGTTTTAGAGTGCTTAAATGCTCAATCTCTCTTAAAATAATTACACCTGAAAGGCAGAGATCCATCACGGCTGCCTGGGCTGAAAATTGCCCTCAGATGGGCACATTGAGAAGAGCCACATTTGCTAACTATTACCACTATAATTTTTTTCTCTGTTCCCTGCTCTCTTGATGGTAATGCAGGATGTGGCGACACCAAATATCCCATGCATCTGTGCTGCTAAGCATCTTAAAGCACCATAAGGGAGAACGAGAACATGCAAAAAAAGTTTGTTTGAGCGTGTCTGCGTGCGTGTGTTCTAATGGTATGTTCAGCTGGGTGACTTCCTGTTTATAGACGTCAACATAAACAGAATTCAAATCTGCCGAGACGGTCATTACTGGCTCTTCCTAATTTCCTCCCTCCCTTCAGGCGAGCCATTCCATCTCAGATCTGTTGCAATGTACTAGTTCAGCTTGTCATTCAGGGCATGTTTATTCTGGCCTATGGTCTTAGGCCTTTCTAATTCACTTTTCAATTAAAGGGATCATGTGAGATTCTGGCAATTACATTTAGCTACTTACCCAGAGTCAGGTGAACTCATGGATACCATTTTGATGTCTCTGCATGCAGTTTGAATGAAGTTGAAGGTAGTTTTGCGAGACAATGCTAACTGGTATTAGCGCAATGACTTGAAGTCATTATTTACCACTGAATGAAAACTCTTCATACACCCTTTTTTCGCTCATTGGTTTCCTAAACCTAGTTTTCTCAACAGAAGGCAAGATCGCAAACCTGTATTTTCTCGAGGGCCACACGATACAGTGGTAGTTAATGTTTACCCAGAAATATGTAATTGCGGACTTCCCCCTAATAAACTGTTCCAGAACGCAGGCGGCCCTGGTCTCCCATGTAGTTGTTATCTAAGAGCCTGTGGGACTGATTCTAGAGTCCTCTCTCCCACACATCCTGTTCACCCTAGGCCTGGAGCACACAGAGCCACTCTCTGGAAAATGGAACACTTGACCACATGATTATCTAATAAATTGCAGGGATTCAGAACCGAAGCTAGTTTCTGATGGTGGTTTATCTTCAGACGAGTTTGTTGTTGACCCTTCACATGCTGAAGCTGCTGTAGAAAAATGTGTACCGTGACATTTAAAGAACTGAACTTTACTCGAAGCTACTATTTTATTAAGCAAAATAAAAGTTTGGTAGTGAGCTGAAAAGTAAGAAACATACAGTGTCTAATAAGTAGTGAGGTTCTTGTACAGTATGTCGTGTTTCTTTTCTGAGCTGATTGAGTGTGGTTGCATGCTAGCTAATCAAAAGGTATTTGCTGTGTTGTTGCCAATTCACAGATAGCTGAAATATAACCTCAAACCTTTCATAAATGAGCTAAAAAGTTTGTTTTACTCTTTTGAAGTCAATATGAAATATGAGTCTAGCCAGCATTATCCCATATATCATCTTATAATCTGTAATAAAGTATTCTGTGGTTACCATTTTCGGATGTTCAAATACTGAGTACAAAACTTGTACCTGCATGCTATTCCTTCAACTGTGCCATCAAAAAGGCTTCCATAGCCATGGGGAATTTCAGACATATCAGGCAAGCCACAAAAGGTGAGCAGTGGCTAAAACGGTTGCCAAGGTCAACAAGAGCCCAACTCATGTGAAGAGGTATGAATCACAAAGCTAAACGTTACACTGGGTCGTTTATGAGATCCCTGCCTCTCAGTAGCTTTGGAACATGTGTGTTAAAAATAGGCTTAATGTTTGTGCCAAAAGCCCCAGATACATTTTTATATTTATGTCAGATAAAAATGTGACCCTCAGTTTCCGACCACAACTGTAATTTTGCACCACAAACCTGGGGTAAGCGACTATGGATATCCCCGTAGAAGTAAAGCTCAACGTACCACTAATATTCATGATTACTGCTTTCACAATGTCTTTAAAAGTCCATTTAGAGGAGATTATTTCATGTTTGACTATTTTTATAGTCCAGTTGAGGATCTGGTAATTTCGGAGTACTTACACAGCATTAAGACCGTCCATTTTGTTCATAATGTTTTGAATAAATGTTAGTGTCTTATAACCTTTAGCTATTCAACACAAAGGGAATAAGGATATAGTCACCTTTAGTGAGGAGAATTATACAATACGAAATCATCCCGAGTCATGAAGCAACACGAAACAATGCTTGGACACACTACTGGCATCACCTCAGTACAGCAAGTAAATAACCATTGAGAGGGGACAGTGGTGAATTTTGCCCCTGTTACTCAAATCAAAAGCTTTGATGGCAAAGTCAATCTCAGTCAATGAAGGAAAGGGAAGGAGGAGGTTTATGGGAAGGGGCAGTGGTGGTTTGGGGGAGGGTTCTTTTTCTTCCTGTGGGAAAAAAGACTTGGGATACTTTGGCATCCCACAGATATTTTTTTCTTAGCCCTCTCACTTCACAGCACTTCACTGCTGGCCGGCCCTCTGACTCGGCTCCGCCCCTTCCGTGCGCGGCGATGCAGTCGGAGGGGGCGAGCCCTTATTGAAAGTGAACGGAGTGGAACCTCTTGTATTGTCGTCGTCCCCCCCCCCCCCCCCCCCCCTGTCTTTCTCCGGGACAAAGAATGTCCTGAATGCCTGGCGTCTCCTGCAGTGTCAAATGACTGAAGGATAGGTGGAGCGCTGCCTGCGCCAAAAATCCAGTCGGCTGGAACCCCCTTGGACATAGACCGAGAAGAGGAGAGACGGCCACCACACTCACAGTGGATGTTGTTGATATTAAACTGATAGTTATTCAACTTAAAGGAGGTTTAAATTCTTATTATGATGGAGTATTATGAGGTTTCAATAGAAATAATATCTTTCAAATAAGTAGTTTATTCGATTATCTCACGTGGCACAAATACAAACATGTTATCTATCAGCTTTTTACATATATTTATTTTAGTTGTCATTTAGGTTGAGTACAATTTATGCAGTCTTGCCAAACTGGCTGAGTGTGGCCATGGAAACAAAACATTTCCTGAGGTTCACCACACACACACACACACACACACACATACGCATACACAGCTAGACAGGCTCTATGACATGGTGCATGTAATCAGTGATTGTTCTAATTAGTGTGAAGCTGTGAGAACACTGTGGTCTCACGATCACATTAAATCATCCTGTTCCACAAGCCGCCTGTACACAACAGGCAATCCATCATACTGTTAGGTTAACATCAGCCCCTCTCCAAGGTATGAGGAGATACTGTGGAAATATTATGGCTGAAGTACTGGTCTGAAAGCCATGGAGGTCAAACTGTTGCTTGTATAGTTGTACAGTTTGTTCTACACACCAATATCAAGTCAGGATTTGGCTTATGAGAGTTGTGAATCAACTGCATGAGTATACTGACCATTGTCTAATTCCCCAATAAATTGCTGTGGATGGCACTATTTACACTGCAAACCTTATGGAAACATTTGTCTCCAGATGGGCCTAGTTGTACAGCAGTTTAATTAATGAAACAAACTAAAAGGTTTACATTGATTTCATCTGTAGCCTTATGACAATCAATCTGTTATTTTCCTGAACAAGAGGTGCTTTATAAAAAATCATGTAGTATATATTTTGTAGTATATATTTTGAAAATGGCCGTAATAGTGCAGCAGCAACAGAAACATAAACCAAACTAAACATGTATTTGCAATAAGGCTGTCACGCCCTGACCTTAGAGAGCCTTTTTATGTCTCTATTTTGGTTTGGTCAGGGTGTGATTTGGGGTGGGCATTCTACGTTCTGATTTCTATGTTTTTGTTTTTCTATGTGTTGGCCGGGTATGGTTCTCAATCAGGGACAGCTGTCGATCGTTGTCTCTGATTGGGAATCATACTTAGGCAGCCTTTTTCCCGTTTGTCATTGTGGAAAGTTGACTTTTGTTAGTGGCACTTAGCCCTCGTAAGCTTCACGGTCGTTTATTTTGTTTCTTGTTTTGTTGGCGACGTTTTATAAAAGAAAATGTACGCTCACCACGCTGCACCTTGGTCTCCTTCCGACGACGACCGTGACAAAGGCCTTCTGTCATTAGTAAGTTCAATCAGTAGTTAATCAATATTCCAGAAAAGCTCAATTAAATGCAGTCCAACCCCAAAATATGAAATGTTCTTAAGTGGCAATCAGCAGCTGAAACAATAACAAAGCGTTCTCCCTGCCCCTGTTTCACTAAAAAGCTCAGGGATGGGTCTGGAGAAATGTAACCACTCAAATTCATAGACAGAGCTATGGATGCAAATACTGACCATCCAGGAGATCAAAATTATAGTTTTAACCATGTTAGGCTATACAGTGTGTGTTTACATTTATGCTGTTTACAAACATTGGAGCAAAAAAAAATTGTATTGTGGGTTCTCATGGAGTGTGACAGTTGGACTAAGCTCATGAGGCATTTATAATTTTAAGTTCTTCTAGAATCATTGGCCCTTTAATTTGCAAATGACCTTATGTTTCACATCTACAGGTAAATTAAATCTACAGGAAATTAAATCCACAGGTGTTTTTCAGTTCCCCAACCTGCACCAAACCAGGCAGGAACCACCAGGTGGCGCTAAACAGGTTCAATCACTACCTTGGAACCATTTGACCTGGTCATTACTTGGTTCCATAGCCACAAAGTCATAAACCCTGCCCATTTCTACAATTTCTGTTCTTCAAATGTTATTTTAAATCTAATCCTAACCTTAACCACACTGCTAAACTTATGCCTACTTCGTGGCTGTGGAATCTGACTTCGTGGCTGTGGTAGTTAGTGGAAGCCATTTGACCTGTCAACATCTACAGTGATTCACCAAAGAGGTGAGAGGGAAAAACTTGGCTCACAATGATTCAGTCTGGACTGGCAAGACAGGAGGTTTTAAGGAACGGTATGTGCAAATCCAGAACAAAACTGATCCCATGTGTGGGATTTGAGAAAACAATATATACAGTAGAGTAGGATTTGAGTTACATTTTGTGCAATCCATAGATCCAACAACATAACAATAATATCTTAGCAGGTGAGTTTCTGTTATTGAAGTATGTCTGCAATTAGCCTAATAAGGTGTGCTAAAAGTTGATGTAAGGGCTGATGGTTTGTGTGTATACTGCTAAATATTTGGAGGAAACAGGGGATAGTGCAGATACGTTCCTTACGCTCCTGCAGACACATAGCATTTGTACTGAGAAATAATCGCCATGCATTTTTTCAGATCTCAGTGACATGAGATAATGATCTGCAGAATGGAGAAAACCAGAGGGTTTGAGTGCCAAAAAAAATGTAATGTGTGTTCGCTCGGGTGATTTTGTGAGAGTGTGTGAAAAAGAGGGGGGGGGGGGGGGGGGGGGGTTCTTGCTGATTTGTCCTGCGTTCCCCCTTTGGTGCAAGCCTCAGAAAAATGATCTAAATATTACTTCACGTCATTTGTTCTACCTTGGCCTATCAAATACACAAAGTAGTTAAATCAAGTGACTGGAAACTGCACTTTGAACTCAGCCACTGGCAGAACTCCCATTCAAACAGAAATGTAAAAAGTTCCTCTCTCCTCCTTGGGGCCCCCTGTTTGGGGGTGTCCCTATAAAAAGACTTATAGCTAGTTACAGCAGCTTGGAATTTAGCCCGTAGAGCCAAACAAGCCTCAACCAGTATTATTTCCTACTGGCCTCTGTTTGGTAAATGTTTTTTTTGGCAGAGTTCCTATTGCAGGCTGAACTCCCCATTGAGAAAACATGCAGGCTCCTCCGTCGTCAAGCATGGCACTCATCTTTCTGCTCGACTAGCAATGACTGCTAAGATGCCTCGGTTGCCTTGGTTTTTAGGCCCTGTTTTTCCTCAGGAAACTAGTCACGACTATTTTCTGCCCATAGTCATTTCTCTTGGTGCTCAAAATTAAACCTGTTGTAGGTAGAGTACAAACACAAATCAATCCACATTGAGGTTCCTTTAGGGCTTCCCCTCAGGTTGATAGATGCTGTAAAATACGTTATAACAGCTGTTTATTGGTTGCATCACTGTTTTTGATTATTGTTTTATGATTGGACTGTAAGTAAAGTTCCCAATTGTTTTATTGTGGGTAAATTAATGCCAGTCTGAAAGTTACGGATGTATCACTTCCTATTTGAACTGCTATTTAGCAGTTCTTTTTTTAATTTGAGATTTTCCAACTATTCAAGTGCAAACAGAAGAGATCCATGACTGACTGAAGATGCATTCGATGAGCACACCAGACCTCTCATCAGTCAGTGTTTGTTGTTGTCTTGACAATGTACTGTTTCAGACCCAATAATTACGTTATGCACTTAAACCCTGGTGGAAATGTGTTAGCATGACTCGTCACAGTCCAGGGACACAACACTTTGGCACCTTTTGACATTAGCCGCCTCAGTCAGCATTGGCAACATTACACATTACAAAGTTCTGAGCCACCCGGCCGACAGCCCTAGCTAGCACACATCCGCTCCACAATACATGCCATAATTATCCCCTTCATACTCATCTCCCCTGGCAACTGCACTCATACAGCCAAATAGCTCCAGCTAATTCCTTACTCGCAGAGGAAGTTGGCTTCAAGTAATGACGCCAATTGCCGACCTAAATGCTGTAATAAGACCTCTCAGTACAATGGCGAGGAAATGGCTGCAATTTAGGCTCTTCCACTTCCTAGCAACCGGGGCTTGGGCCCACAATTTTGGGGGAAATGCTTTACATTACCTGTACCCTGCAGCCTGAAACCTAGCCTAATGAAGGCAAAATTGTACGAATTAAGCGAACGAGAAAGCACGGAAAGTGGAAGCATGTGTCAAATGGGTTTCTCGTTTATTTGGGGCAGTCTTGAAATGGGCTAGATTAGAGGGAGGACGGAATTTGCATGGTCGTGCAATCAGGAATGATCAGGGGGGGAACAAATGCAAACTATCCATTCAGTCAACTTGCAAGCTGCTGCTCCATTAGAGACTATAGTATGGTTTATATATATATATATATATATATATATATACTGTGTTTCACAACACGCTGGGCCGCTCAGGTCCCTTGACCCAACCGCCACAGCACTGGTTAGATGTCAAGTCATCACTCAGCAAAATGCCTGTCACTCAAAGTCTGCAGCATAGCACAGTAAATATGGATATTCAGAACATCTTCCTGAAAGAGAGGCAAAGAAAGTGAGCAGGTTGAGCAGGCAGCAGTGAATGAGGTGGAGAGGGCAGAAATGCCAGAAAGTTAAAGTGCAGCAGCAGAGTTGGCCACAGGTTTGTGCAATGTTGGTGGTAGATAACAAGCTATAGTTAGCTAACGCACTTTTGTACATTGCGCTGTAACGTACAGTTTACTTTATTTTAGCGCCCCAAAAAACATAATACTTCCAGGACAGCAGTAATATGAATACCATTGTAATGCACAATTTCTCCCCTTTCCAACAAAATCAATAAAGAGACCTTCATGCTGCCCGTCTCTGCATGATTGAAGAAGGCAATGAGCTCCGTCGGGTCTTTTTAAAAACGGCGGGTGAGGAAGAGAAACCTACTGTGTGATAGGGAAAGGGGAGATAAACCATGTGGGGAAAACTGCTTTTTTCACCCAATCTGTCCAATTTATCACCTCTAAAATATAAACAAAACACTATAAAGAGTTTATATAATGTGTCATCACATACCTATTTGAAGGTTTGTGTCGAATTTGAATCAGGTATTTAGGGCGGTGCTAAATTATCTTCAGAAGTAAACAGCGGCTGTCGTGGCTTTTGAGTCAGGATGGCTTGCAGTGATGATGCAAAAAATGAATGCATTCAATTGTACAATAGACTAGGTATCCCCCTAACCCTGTCCCTGTCCCTTTCTTGTTTTTAATCTGCGAGAAAAGCGCTACACCTGGTGGAGAGAGGCAGTACGACACAGAATGGGTTGCATTATGCGTGCTGTACGTTACGTCATGACACTGAGGGGTCCGTTTTTTCAACTTTTCTCCAATACTATCGGGCCATTACCATGCCAATCAATGCTTGAATAGAAACGTAGTTCACACCCCAGATGTTGATGCCAACACAGTCGCTACAGTTACATTAGTTTTCATTGCAGCCTCGTTTGAATGCCGCGGTTGCTCAAATTTTTATGGAATGGGGTTAGTCAACAGTAGCTACTGTAGTCTCCCTCAGCATAAGGGTTGGGTAATGCTAATAAACTAGCGTTAGCACTCAGCGTCCTTGGTTATCAGTCGGTTATTTAACAGTATATTTAGTGAATTGGCACGCTTAGGATGTTGATAAGTCAGGATATGAGGAAAAATGTTTCCAGCAACTGTATTTGATGGGTTTCGTTTTCTGCTGTAGCTAGCTTGGCTGGCTAGCGACTTCGGTAGCTAATGACTGGCTAGCTAGCTGAGACCGAAGAGATGAGATCGTTTTTCTGACTGTAACACATATCTGACAGTGACACGGTGCCCCCCCTGTGGAATGAATCTGAACTTTACAGCTGACGAAATTAAATGAATCATAGAAGTCTTATAACCAATTCCATTCTACAGGTGAACATGATTGGCTCATGTCTGTAATTTCCATATTAGCAATGTAACTATTTGTTTTTAAAAAAAAAAATTTTTTTTTAAAGTGCTTTTGTTTTTCTTGCTCTTTTTAATAACTTTTTCTATTGCATTGTTGAGAGGTGAAACTGAAAGTAAGAATTTCATTGCACTGTATATTCCATGTATGTCATCTGTAGATGACAAATAAACTAACGTGAACTTGAAAGGGAACAGGGAGGGCAGCCAGAAAGAGGGCAAAAGATGGCCACCACTGTGGTAAGATTGTAGGTGAACAAAACATTGAAAATACTTAGGCCCTTAAATTGTGCTGTTAGAACCGATGAGATTAATCATAGAGCTTTTATAACCTATTCCATTCTACGGTATTTCTTTGGCCCATGTCTCTTCATATTAATTTAGCCTAGGGGCTATGTAGCATCTTATCTGACATGTTTGGATTTGTGTTGCTCTGTTATGCGGACACTTTTTTACAGTTGAGTTGCCCTGGTCGTGTCAGTATACAGTAACTAACTAATGTCATGTAGCACCGCTACCTTGCAGATGAGAAAAGGAGGAGGACAGATGAGAACAGCAGGCTAGTGGAGCACTTAGAACAACAGCAGGTAGCAGTGAAAGAGGTGGAGAGTGCAGAACAGCCAGAAAGTCAGTGCAGCAGCAGAGTTAGCCACAGGTTTGTGCAGGGTTTGTGGTTGCTAACTAACGTTAGTCTCTCTCAGCATTAGGAGTGGCTAATGCTAATAAGCTTGTATTAGCACCCAGCAACCATAAGCTATCGGCTGTCAGTCGAAGTTATTTAACAGTATATATTTATTGAATGGGCTAGCTAAGGATGTTGATAAGTCATGATATTTTCCACTCTACAGGGTAAACATGCTTGGCTCCGGTCTTTTAGTTCCATATAGGCTATATGCGGCTACTGTATGTAAACAAAAAAAACGAAAGTTTAATACAATTGTTCACGTGCAGAGGCCCTTAAACTGTGTTATCAAATCCAAAAGTCTCACTAATGAGTTGCTAGAAGTGACTAAATGAATCATAGAGGTCTTATAACTGTCGCTATGAAGGTTTGCAGCCGATCTACACCACCTGGTTTAAAGAGGCGAGGTCCTCTGGTAAACAACGAAGTAATACTTAGGTAAAATAGTGTAATGAAACAGCAGGGAGCGGGTCTCGACGTCCGGCGCGCTATCGACTGTGCCGCAAAAGCACGCTCGTGCGGCAGAGTCGATTTCCGCGCTTATAAACCCAGGGTCGTTACAATAGGTTCGTAAAACATCAGGGGCATTTTCAGTGTCTTAGCTCTCTAATGCACAATAATCAGTTTTTTCAATAAGAGCTCAAATGTTGTACAAGACAATGATTTTGCGTTTAAAGGGACGCTGACAAGATACATTTGCTTCAATCATACATAGAAGACAGTGTTGCAACACTTACAGGAAGGTGTTCGAAGGGAGAAGGAGAGCAGACACGTTATAGATGGACTAAGGGCATTGCCATTAAAACACTACTCTTACAATTCTTCACACTTACTTTGGATTAAAAAAATGTTTTACCACCCCCCCCCCCCCATACGATTTAGTGTGTATTCACTTATTAATGAATGAACTGCTGTTACTGTAAATAGTTAGCTGACTGATATATCCTAGGTACCTAAAAATGGAATGAAGCATCCATCCAATAACTTGAGTTGTGCTGTAGGTCCACCCCACACCCAGAGAGTTGTGGGATGCTGTCCAGAAGCAACCCCTAGACACCTGTGGAGATATGTGAGGATTGGACTGGGGAAAGCTATACCTGACTAAATTCTACCAAGCCTTTCAGAGGGTAAGGTGGAGCATTCACCAAGTCACCACCCATCAATCCCACTCAGATCTCCACAAATGTCTAGACTATAGGCAGTAGGGGCTATGGGTTGTTTCTGGACAGGCCAAGTGTATTATGGTAGCTCAGTCAGTCAGGCACTGTCTAAAACTGTTAAAGGGGCAGTGCAGTTAAAAACAAGATTCTCTGTTTTGGCCGGAATATCAGTATCACAATGTTTTTTCCATGGCAAAAATGAAAACACGAAACAGACCGAAATCTTTTGTCCTTTAAAAACCTGCTGTATGTGTGTTATAGTGTGCTATAGCTTGGGAAATAAATATAAGTGACTCTGGATGACAACATAATGATATTTATTGCTAACATTAGGGTTGTTTTCCTAAAGAAGTGAAACCCGCTAATTGTTTGGTTTCCTTATCACAATACTAACGAGTATCGCGATACTGGTATCTTCACGGCCCTACTATAAGGTCTAAATAACACTCTAAAATTGTGAAAATGAGGAGAATGCCCTTTTTGTGTACGAGCTGTTTGAATATACAGTTGGCATTGCTGTTATGATTTTTGTTGTCCTTGATGTCCTTTGTTTAAAATATATTATTTAAAATAAAATAAAAATTGCATTTGCTGTTTTCTTCTGTGTTTTCCTTTTTTCTCTTTAGTTCATTCTCTTGGTTGTTGGTGCATTGGGGGTTCTTGTGGGTGGGGAATGGAATTCATTGTATTTTATATTTTTCTTCCTGGGGGGGACTGTGGGAGGGGTCTCGAATGGTTGAGGGACAGCTATTGGGGAACTGTGGGGGGATCTTGGAGGGTTGGGGTTCACGTTTTTTGGCCTGGTGGTAGATCGGTCAACATGCCCTTGAGCAGGGCATTGACCCTGGATGCTTCTGTGTGTCGCTCTGAATGGGAATCTGTTGGATGACTGGTATGATGTAGTTGTTGAGCGGCTTCACTGCAAGTATATTGTATGTTTCGAATATTCAATAAATAAAATAAAAATATATAAAAAAGAGCTGTTTGAAAAAAATACCTGGAATTTCAGCCTGTTCAGGTGAGATGGAACTTTTGGCCCACATGACATCACAATGTGATCTGATTATAATAAAATTAAATACATTTCAACTCTAAATCTGACATGGTACAGGTGTCATCTTTTTTTTAAGCCCATAACTATGTGTGTGAGGTGTATACTTCTGTTTCAAAGTAGGTTTGCTTAAAACTAACAAGAAACACTTGATTTAACCCACTGCAGTAAAAGGTTAATAGCTGTCAAATACTTCCTCTGTCCTTGGGAGAATCTCAATTGCATTTCCTTGATTCGTCGCATCCACTCCTCATCTCCTTCTCAAAAACCTTTGGATGACAAGGTCAGAGGTCCTTCCCCTCTCACCTTCTTATCCTATGGGTTTTGAAAAGGAGGCGAGGAGAGAGGACGTGAGGAACCAAGGAAATTCAAGTGAGATTCACCCTTAGTTTCCCCTACTCCTCACCTCCCTCAAAGCACATTGGGAGAGAGGAGTAAAGGTTCCTCCCTTTGGGCTACAATGCACTATCAAGGAGAGGCAAGGAGTGAAGGAAACAAGGACATTGGCAAGAATTTGTCAGCTAGTTTTCAGACACAGACTCTCGCACGCATACAATGCTTGAAGACTTTACCGATAATGATTTCAATATTATTATTATCAATGATTTAGTTGACAGAAACCATTGTATTATATTATTGTATTATATTAATAACTATTAAAACATATATAAATACTGTTTATCTTTTTCCTTCAGGAATGTTTAGCATGGCTATAAATGATAGAGAAGTTGACTAAAGCACAAAAGACCTGGCAACTTGGTATGACAAAGAAACATGCCGTGTCCATGTTTCTTGTGACGTTTTGAATGACATGTACAGTAGTTGCTAGGTGGAGTTATGGTCTCATTGTGCCTACCTATACTTTTATTTCTGTAACTACACATGTGAAGCTACAAGAAAATCACATTTAAATATATATCAAACCATTCTGAAATTGACCCTGATGTCACACATTGGCCCCTTTTTTTATTGAAAGACCCATACATGGAATTAGCCCACTGCGCCACCAGGATGAACGTAGCATGCAATGTTTTTCTAACTCATACGAAGCTGTTAATTTTTTGTATTTTACCCACTTTTTCGAGATATCCAATTGCGATCTTGTCTCATCGCTGCAACTCCCCAACGGGCTAGGGAGAGGCGAAGGTCGAGTCATGTGTCCTCCGAAACATGACCCGCCAAACTGCGCTCCCTAAAATTCCCCGCTTAACCCGGAAGCCAGTAGCACCAATGTGTCAGAGGAAATACCATTCAACTGATGACCGAAGTCAGCCTGCAGGTGCCCGGCCCGCCACAAGGAGTCGCTAGAGCGCGATGAGCCAAGTAAAGCCCCCCTGAGCAAACCGTCCCCTAACCTGGACGCTGGGCCAATTGTGCACCGCCCTATGGGACTCCCGTTCAAGGTCAGTTGTGACACAGCCTGTGATGGAACCCGGGCATGTAGTAACGCCTCAAGCACTGCTGTGCCACTTGGTAGGTCACTAAACAGACCCCACTTCAAAAGGAAATAAGCACTCATTAAGATCAGGTGTGGCCAATTAGAGGGCGTGGAACACACTAAACAAAAGTTTTATTGATTTTGATAACAGAATGCATGTTTTTATATAACTTTCTTTGAATGCTATTAATGCTGTGGTTTTAGTAGTCACTGACCAACAACCAAAACACAAAACATGGGGTTTTGAAAGACTCATGGGGGTGTCGAGCAACAACTTCATCCTAAAAAAATACACCCACCATGAGCGCCCACTAAATTTGCCCAAGAAGAGGCAACTGGGAAAATTCAGTTGAACGGTCCTCCAATTTGTAAGTACTAGTGGGAAATTTAAAGCAATCTATTAATATGGTTTTTGAACACTATAATTTGTTTGCGAGCATGATAACTGTACTTTTAGTTTATGGTTGACGCAGCTTGATTGCCATTAGCCAATCAAGTTCAAAGGACGTGAATGCATCCAACCCATTAATTACAGCATCATAACTGGTAATTACCACCTTTCCACTTGGTTCTGAATGCAGCATATAACCAGAGTTGAATCAAAACCATGCCCGTCATATTTCCCAGCATGCTCTATTGCAGGTAGATGTTTTTGAATTTTGTTTCAAGATTTATGTTTTTGAATGTACATTGATTCATTAATCTTATGCTACTCAAATATAAATACAAATTCTAAATCCAATCTGTGACTTGGATTTATTGCACCCGTTACTGAACTGGTTGTTCCAGTTTAGACATTTTAATTCTCATTTCATAGTTCTCCCATCACTGGTAGTCATTCTGAATGCAGGTTGTGGGTAAATACATTTGATTAAATAATTGCATAGTCCCACACAGTGTGCATTCCGATAGGAATTATACATCACTTTACAAACCATCATAATGTGACTTGCAGGCCTGATGTGGCTTTCAGGCCACTGTATTAGGTATAACTAGGCCCTCAAAATAAAGCCTTCTAAAATATGTATTGTATTGTCTTAAATAATTGTATTTTAATTATTACATATTCACTTAGGATCTCACTTGGTGAAGGCCACATTACTGAAAATGAATGAATGCAACAACCAGGTATCTGTCACTAGCAAACAGTCATGAATGGTACTGGTAACCAAAAAAATCACTTGAATGGCACACTGGGAAATATGCAAATAAGGCTCAACACCCTACAGTGTTAAAGGAAAACTCCACCCAAGAACTATCTTTTGGTATTTGTTTCATTAGTCCATTGTTGATATAGTCCCAAAATGTTTTGCATGTCAGCAATCAAGTTATCAAGCTATATCACTTTCGAAATACAGAAATACAGCCGGTACGATGCATTTTTCTATTTCTGTATTTTGAAAGTTATGGATCTTGAGAACATGATTGCTGACATGCAAAACATGTTGGGACTATATCAACAATGGACTAAAGAAATAAATACCAAAATAAATATTTTGGGTTGGAATTTTCCTTTAAAATTGCATTTATCAATTATTTTGTATGGTTTTTCAAAAAGCCATCCCATTTAAAGTTCTTCAGAGAACCTGAAATGGTTCTCCAATGGCATTGCTCTGAAGAACATTATTTGGTTCCAATAGTGTAGTCTGAATATTTGGATGGTTTGTGAACTGTATATTGATTGTTCATTTCACACAAAAAATATGTTTTGGCAATCTTTGTGAAGGTGATGTGAATTTCAGTCTGTCCAGAGACAGTAGAAATAATAATGGCAATATCCTCCTCCAAGCAACCCCTCAAACACCACAGCTGTAGGTTGGCCCACTGTAGGAGTGGATCATCTCTGGGACTTTTGATTGGTTGGCTTATAATAAAAGCACTCTTTCCTCCAGCAGCCTCTTGGAAGACCCACCTGTGGGATTAGGTAGGTATCCCAGCCTTTGATTGGTCACCAGATAATGTTATCTGGCTGATCTTCAATCATGGAGGACACGGCCAAAAGCGCACTGGAGCCAGAAAATTGTTCCATAAGTGGACTGGTGTGCAGATGTAGCCTAGCTGGCGAAGTCTACAGCCTCTGTCCAGTGTTAGGGAATAATTGAACTTGAGCTTGGTGGTAGCTGAACTAAATTCAAATCTAGGCAGTGTTTTCAGTAGTTAATTACTTTGTTGCCATGTAGCTGTCTACTATTTTTTGGCATCAGATGTGTCTAATTCTCACTTGAAACAGAGTTTTTGTGTTAAATAGGTTAAATTACACATTCGGGTAGCATTTGATCCCAAGTGATCTATTCATGCAAATTGTAATCAATAGCATTTCAGATTTACATTTGATATTTTTTACTACTTTTTTACTACTTTTCACAAAGTAGTAAACTATCTTTTTCTTAAGGGGAGCTTAACTTATTCCAGTGTGAAGTAATTGGTAGCTTGGTAAACTGTATTTTCAAAGTAACTTCCCCAACACTGCTCCCGTGTCATCCAGAAGTCCAAACAGACTCTCTAAACCAGGGCTCTCTAACCCTGTTCCTGGAGAGCTACTATCCTGTCTGGCACACCTGAATCTAATAATTAGCTGGTTGATAATCTGAATCATGTTAGTTACAACTGGGGTTGGAGTGAAAACCTACAGGAGGGTAGCTCTCCAGGAACCGGGTTAGAGAGCACTGCTCTAGACGAAGCACACCAAACCAGATCACTGAGAATATGTTGGAAGTTGTTGATTAATTCAAACTGTATTAATGTTATTATTTTCTTATCACCTGCACTAATAAAGAGTTGCATTATCTCCAGTGCAATGCTTGTATCTATTATTAACCTGTCATTTCTTTTCTTCTTTAAACCTAGGAGTCTGCCTCATAAGCCAAATGTGAGGCATTTTGTATTCTAAACGGCATTATGAAAGAATCACAGACACCACATCCCTCTCCAGCCTGAGAATGTTTTTTTGCCTTTATCCGCCTCTGAGGAGTGGGTCACTCCTGAAGAGGACCCCTCCGGTCTGAAACGGTCATTTTGGCTGCTCAAGCCATGTCACCTAAACAATGGCACTTAGGAGAGAGTTTCTTCCTTCCTTCCTTCCTGTCGAGTGTTCTGCCTGATTTAGCAAACTCAATGTGTCTCGGTCAATCCCCTCCTCCCCTTCTCCTCTCCTCCCCCCCGACCAAGGGGCCCCCTCCTGAAAGAGCCCAGCCGACTTGATCAGAACTGAAAAAGGAAAAACAAATGAAAACAACAAAGCTTACACTCTTTTACCCAGGGGCCTCCACGGTGGTGGGGTATACCAAGTCAACGAGCAGGTTCCATTCACATGTAGATGATGGGGGTGTGGGGGGAAGTACTCATCAGCACCTACAGTGCTCTAAACTTTCAACCCCACCCACGACCTCCAGGCTTTTCACCAGATTGACGATGCAGTGCACTTCCTTTGCAAGAGCATGAACTTTGGCAGAATGAAAGTTGATTTATGTAGTTCAATTTGACTCATTAACACATAGGGAACACCCACAGTTGAGATGTTGTTTCCAGATATGCAACGACTACTTATATAAGCCTGTAAGCAGGAAATGACCTTTAGTATGAATGCAAATAATTTTCCATAATCAGGAAGCCGATTTATTGCCATTTTACAAGTCTTGACAGCTTTCTTATCTCTATGAGTTTACAGTACCAGTCAAAACTTGGACACACCTACTCATTCAAGGGGTTTTCTATATTTGTACTATTTTCTACATTGTAGAATAATAGTGAAGACATCAAAACTATGAAATAACACATATGGAATCATGTAGTAACCAAAAAAGTGTTAAACAAAACAAAATATATTTTCTATTTGAGATTGTTCAAAGTAGCCACCCTTTGCCTTGATGACAGCTTTGCACACTCTGCATTCCAGGTGAAGCTGGTTGAGAGAATGCCAATGTAGAAAATAGTAAAAATAAAGAAAATGTGTGTCCAAACTGGTCAGAAAGTCCAAAGAATTTATACCCGAAAGGTTGGCAACTTTTACGTTACAGTTACACATTTCTCCACACATATCTTTAAGGAGCTGTAACACAAAGTCACTTTTTAGCAGTGCAACAATACTTTGAGCCCCATGATCACTCAACGCTCATAGAAAGTACAGGAAAAGCCTGTGGTAAAAGATCACTATTTTAACATATAGCCAAAATTTGAACCTCCCAATCCTAAAGCCCATCCAGTCAAGCACCATTGGTGATTATGTGGGGGCTGTTTTAGTACGGGCTGGGCTCTGGGCTCGCCCACCAAAGGTCTTTTAAGTGTGCACCTGGTAGCATGACATAGCGGAGCAGACTGGAGGCTTGATGTGGGTCCAGTGTGTACTATTCCCTCAGGCAGGAAAACATTAGCAAACCCTTTGTTGTCTACATCTATGCTACACTACGTACATGCCATATCGCGTATATATATTGGAGGGTGTAAATACACGAGAACCCCCCCCGAAAAAGACCACCGCACAACTTCTGTAATATTCCGGTAAAGGCAAATGGAGCGTTTGATTGTGGCAAAACTTGGACTAGGTTATGAGCCCGCGTCGCTGCAACGTCGTAAAGATGAGGCACTTCCAAACAGCTGGTTTCACTTTTTTTCCTCACGTTCTATCCCTCTCTCTCTTTCCTTTTGTTTCTCCAAAGCGTTGCCATTCGATTCATCCTGAGTGATGGTGTGAGATTCGCAGGCGAGGGTGGCTGCAGTCTCCTTTCAACTTCTCACCCACACATAACCCACCCAGCTATTCCTCAAGAGCACACCAAAACAGATGCAGAGAGAAGGGCCTGTCTGGGAAGGCGTTATGCTCTCTGCCATATTTGAAGCTTGCTAGATTTGAAGCCTGTTAGATTTGAAGCCTATTAGATTTGAAGCCTGAACATAAGAGCCACAGAAGACATACTGTGTTGAACTCAGATATAAAGTTATTGAAGTAAGAATTGTTCCCCTGCTACATAATAGAACAAGAAGAATAAACTAGGAGACCTACTGAAACCTATAACCCTGTTATAACTCTGTCATAAGATATGACAAAACTGTAATTAGCTTGAAGACAAACTGACTCTTCCTCAAAAAATGGTTAAAACGATACAACTTGAAATGTAAGATATTTTCCCCAAAATATCCATCTTGACACAAGAAAGGAAATCAGGATCAGGAGTTAGTTATTCAACGTGTCACACGTTTGTTCTACCTGCAATATTCAGCATCTCCAATGGAGATAAACAAAACACACAGGTTTAAAATAATTTGTCCTGGTGGTGGGCTAACAACAGGCTCTATAGAATCCACACACACAGTCTGAGGTGTCAATCATCCGGCAGTGTACTTCGACCAAGTGGAGCCCCGGCTTTGATTGACATGGCTGTTTCAATGAAGGGGATGTGATCTCAACAAATCAAGCTGGAGTGTATTATGGAGGGGACAAAGTTAATAAGAACTTACAGCTGGAAGAAAGGCTGCCCTCCAGCTTCTGTTACCCCTCTAGCATAATGCCACTATTGAACACAATCGAAGATCGAATCGAGCCTCTTGCAGAGTTCGAAATTGAAATGTTAATGCAACTTTTACAGAGAGGAGAAAGATATGGAACTGGACCCTGTTGCATCTAGCCTACACACCAGCCACCGTTTAAACTGTGCTCGATATTGAGGAATTCCAGAAGAAAAAGTTTAAAGAAACCCGGCTTCATCGAAATGTCTCTAGGATGTGATTTTTATTTCCCCTTTTTATACAGTCTGGGCATTTGTTTTTGTTAAGTCACTTCCTTGTCGCCTAGAAGAAAGGCTTTTTCCTTTTTTTTTACAATTTTTTTCCTGTACACTTTAAAGGCACCGAATAGTGAGCGGAGCCCCCCATTTCAAAGCCCTCGAAGAACAAAAGCATAACAAGATGTAAAGAGGGATTCTATGATCTGGCCCTGTAATTCCTAGACACATTTCTAGAACCCTGTGCTTCACTAAAAGCCCAAAATCAACAACAGATAAGCCTTTTCTGTGTGCCTCGCCTTTGATCTGGGGGTCCCCTCAAGCGCATAGAGAAGAGGGGGACTCAATGCTTCCTGTTCAGGGACCCCCCCTGCTCCAGAACCCCTGTAGGCAGTTAGAGGGGCTCCCCACTAAGCAAAACAATCTCTAACTTACCAGTAGGTAGATTTGCATAGCAACATTTTGTCTACATTGCATTTTAAGAGATAGCTAGCTAGTTAGCCTAGCAAATGCATATAAGTAGTTTACGTTATATATTAGGTAAGGATTTCTTTTGGGGGGGGGGGACAACAACATGAGCTCAGTTCCTCAATGGAAGTAGGAGTGCTGTTATCAGAGTGCTGTTGCTGTCTAATGTCACCTATTCAAATGGCTGGCCTTCATTAACATGGTTAAACAGGGGTTTTGTTATAGGTTATAGTAACATAAGAGAAGGAGACTAGCGAAAAATGACTCATGTCTCCTATGTTAAACTACAAAGTAATCATTTTCTGTCCTTGGAGTTGGTCATTTTAGGGGATTTGAATCTGGATTGGCTATCCCTGGCCTCAGATCAATTTAAGAGCACATATTTTAATCTGACTCAATTGATCTTAGGTGTGTGTGGACTATAACCATCAACAATTGTTAACCCTTCATTGATTGATTCAATTCTCACCCCTATAAATATTTGTCTACTGGAGTATTTGCATATGATCTCAGTGATCATTGTCCCATAGTATGTATTAGACATACAAAACAGCAAAGCACTAATCCTCGTTTAATGAAAAATATACATTTTTTAAGTTATCTGCGCAAGGGTTTTTACACGGCATGTTCTACTCTGATTTAGCCACTGTCTCCTGTATTCCTGACCCTGAGTTGGCTCTAGAAAATGTCTCCTCCATATTTATTCCTCTGGCACATAAACACGCCCCTTTTAAACAATTCAGAGTCAAAGATAGATCGAACCCTTGGTTTTCTTCTGTGTTATCTGAGCTCATTCAGATGAGAAGTCAGGCCTGGGCCAAAGCAAGGAAAACTGACTGACTGGCAATCTGTCACGCCCTGACCGTAGATTGCTTTGTATGTTTCTATTTTTTTGTTTGGTCAGGGTGTGATGTGGGTGGGCATTCTATGTTTGTATGTCTAGGTTTTGTATTTCTATGTTTTGGCCGGGTATGGTTCTTAATCAGGGACAGCTGTCTTTCGTTGTCTCTGATTGAGAACCATACTTAGGTAGCCTGTTTTCCCACTGTTAGTTGTGGGTGGTTATTTTCTGTTTAGTGTTGGTTGCCCCCTGCAGAACTGTTTCGGCTATTCTTTTTGTTATTTTGTATTCAGTGTTCAGTCAGTTAAGCGAATAAAGATGAACACGTACCCCGCTGCATTTTGGTCTGACGATTCCTCTTCTTCTTCCGATGAATGCCGTGATAGAACCACCCACCACAAACGGACCAAGCAGCGGGGTAACAGAGAGCAGTGTGGAATGGACTCCTGGACATGGGAGGAAATATTGGACGGCAAGGGACCCTGGGCACAGCCAGGAGAGTATCCCCGTCCGAAAGAGGAGCTGGAGGCAGCTAGAGCAGAGCGGCGACGCTATGAGGAATTGGCTCGAGGTAACGTGCACGAGAGGCAGCCCCAGAATTTTTTTTGGGGGGGAGGGACATGGGGAGATTGGCGGAGTCAGGTAGGAGACCTGAGCCAACTCCCCGTGCTTACCGTGGCGAGAGAGTGACCGGGCAGGCACCGCGTTATGCGGTGAAGCGCACGGTGTCCCCAGTGCGCACGCATAGCCCGGTGCGCTACATCGCAGCTCCTCGCATCGGCCGGGCTAGAGTGGGCATCGAGCCAGGAGGGATGATGCCGGCTCAGCGCATCTGGTCTCCAGTGCGTCTCCTCGGCCTGGGTGTCTCCAGTGCATCTGCACAGCCCAGTGCGTCCTGTGCCTGCTCCCCGCACGTGCAGGGCCAAAGTCACCATACAGCCAGGACGGGTTGTGCAGGCTTTTTGCTCGAGACCTCCAGTGCGCCTCCACGGCCCAGTGTATCCAGTGCCTCGGCCAAGGACAAGGCCTCCTGCATGTCTCCCCAGCCTGGTGAGTCCTGTGCCTGTGCTAAGCCCTAACCCTCCTGCATGTCTCCCCAGCCTGGTGAGTCCTGTGCCTTCTCCCAGAGCCAGGCCTCCTGTGTGTCTCTCCACTCGAGTGATGATCCATGGCAAGAAGCCTCCAGTGATGATCCTTGGCACAAAGCCTCCAGTGATGATCCATGGCAAGAAGCCTCCAGTGGTGATCCATGGTACGAAGCCTCCAGTGGTGATCCATGGCACGAAGCCTCCAGTGATGATCCATGGCACGAAGCCTCCAGTGATGATCCATGGCACGAAGCCTCCAGTGATGATCCATGGCACAAAGCCTCCAGTGATGATCCATGGCACGAAGCCTCCAGTGATGATCCATGGTACGAAGCCTCCAGTGATGATCCATGGCACGAAGCCTCCAGTGATGATCCATGGCACGAAGCCTCCAGTGATGATCCATGGCACGAAGCCTCCAGTGATGATCCATGGCACGAGGCCTCCAGTGAGGATCTATGGCAAGAAACCTCCAGTGAGGAGTTATGGCACGAGGCCTCCAACGAAGGCCATCAGTCCGGAGCCTCCAGCAACGCCCTCTAGTCCGGAGCCTCCAGCAATGCCCTCTAGTCCGGAGCCTCCAGCGTCGCCCTCTAGACCGGAGCCTCCAGCGTCGCCCTCTAGTCCGGAGCCTCCAGCGACGGGCTCCTGTCCGGAGCCGCCTGAGTCTCCCTCCTGTCCGTAGCCGCCAGAGTCTCCCTCCTGTCCGTAGCCGCCAGAGTCTCCCTCCTGTCCGTAGCCGCCAGAGTCTCCCTCCTGTCCGTAGCCGCCAGAGTCTCCCTCCTGTCCGTAGCCGCCAGAGTCTCCCTCCTGTCCGTAGCCGCCAGAGTCTCCCTCCTGTCCGTAGCCGCCAGAGTCTCCCTCCTGTCCGTAGCCGCCAGAGTCTCCCTCCTGTCCGTAGCCGCCAGAGTCTCCCTCCTGTCCGTAGCCGCCAGAGCCTCCCTCCTGTCCGGAGGCGCCAGAGCCGCCCGTCAGTCCAGAGGCGCCACTCACTCCAGACTCGACCATCAGTCCAGTGGCGTCCTCTAGTCCGGGGTCGGCGGTGAGGGTTCCCGCTCCAGAGGCATTACTAAAGTGGGCCGAGCCATAAGTGGAGCGGGGTCCACGTCCCTCATCAGAACCGCCACCGCGGAGTAATGCCCACCCAGACCCTCCCCTATAGGTTCAGGTTTTGTGGCCGGTGTCCGCACCTTTGGGGGGCGGGGGGGGGGGGGGGGGTACTGTCACGCCCTGACCGTAGATTGCTTTGTATGTTTCTATTTTTTGTTTGGTCAGGGTGTGATGTGGGTGGGCATTCTATGTTTGTATGTCTAGGTTTTGTATTTCTATGTTTTGGCCGGGTATGGTTCTTAATCAGGGACAGCTGTCTTTCGTTGTCTCTGATTGAGAACCATACTTAGGTAGCCTGTTTTCCCACTGTTAGTTGTGGGTGGTTATTTTCTGTTTAGTGTTGGTTGCACCTTGCAGAACTGTTTCGACTATTCTTTTTGTTATTTTGTATTCAGTGTTCAGTCAGTTAAGCGAATAAAGATGAACACGCTGCATTTTGGTCTGACGATTCCTCTTCTTCTTCCGATGAATGCCGTGACACCATCTTTCAGACAACTGAGAAACAGATGTACTATCTCGATTAAGAAAGCTAAATCAAGCTACTTTTTAAGCTCTATCTCTGCTGGTGATCCTTCTAAATGTTTGAGAGTAAATGCACTGAAGCGTACAAATTCCTATTCTTCCCTGTCTAAGCAGGTTCTGCCTGACTCTGGCATCATAACTGAGAAGAATGGGATAAATGATGCTTTTAATCATAATTATATCACAGCAGGCTTTTTATTTGAGAGCAATGGTGGTGTAGTTGACTCTGGTCAGTCAATCAACTGCTCTTTCCTCTGCCAGCCTCTAGCTGACACGATGGTGAACCTGTCAACATTTGTTTTCATTTCAACAATTTACTATATGTGATTTGATAGATGCCTTGCTTAAAATGTATGTAAAAACATCCACTGAAGCTGATATGCTTATTCCATTTTTGCTGCAGCTCTCTGCCCCCCGATTGCTGAATCATTAACCCATATTTTTAACCTGACAATTATATCTGGTACTATCCCCAAGGTTGTGACTGTTGTGACCTAAATAATTGTTGGCCTATTTCTAAACTTTCTTGCCTAGCTAAAACATTAGAATCATTGATTAATTCTCAGCTAAGATCTTTCTTATCTTTGAAATGTATTCTAAATGTCCATTAGTCAGGTTTTAGACCAGGTCAATGCGCTATCTCTGCTGCATCCCTAGTTATAAATTATGTGGTTAACTGTGTGGATAAAAGGCAACATTGTGCTGCCCTCTTCATTGACCTGTCAAAGGCTTTCCATACTTTTCATCACCCAATGCTAATTCAGAGGCTTTCCTCGGTTGGCCTAGACCAGGCTGCATGTAACTGGTTTAAAAATTACTTGACAGATGTTACTTGACAATGTAAATCTACTGATGGTGTTACACCGGCTTTCCTGGATATTACGAAAGGTGTGCCGCCGGGGTCGATTCTGGGTCTTGTACTATTAACAATATTGACTTGTCCGTAAAAAAAGTATAACCTGCAATTCTATGCAAATTATACTGTTGTGTATGCTATTGCCCCCACAGTTGAGCAGGCTCTATTTAAACTACAGTCTGCCTTCATTGTGTTACAGAAAACTTTATTGACCTGAAATTATTACTGAATGCAGGTAAAACTGATTATATGTTGTTTTCTAGAGCACATAAAAATAGGTCTGATTATTTAAGCATACGTACTGTGGATGGTGTCCATATTGGATGGTGTACACATCAACACCCTTATCCCAGAAACCCTAGACCCACTCCAATTTGCATACCGCCCCAACAGATCCACAGACGATGCCATCTCTATTGCACTCCACACTCCCCTTTCACACCTGGACAAAGGGAACAACTATTTGAGAGTGCTATTCATTGACTACAGCTTAGAGTTCAACCCCATAGTGTCCTCAAAGCTCATCACTATGCTAAGGACCCTGGGACTAAACACCCCACTCTGCAACTGGATCCTGGACTTCCTGAGGGGCTGCCGCCAGGTGGTAAAGTGTAGGTAACAACACATCCGCCACGCTGATCCTCAACACGGGGGCCCCTCAGGGGTGCATGCTCAGTCCCCTCCTGTACTCCCTGTTCACTCATGACTGCACGGCCAGGCATGACTCCAACACCATCACTAAGTTTGCCGATGACACAACAGTGGTAGGCCTGATCCCCGACAACGACGAGACAGCCTATAGGGAGGAGGTCAGAGACCTGGCTGTGTGGTGCCAGGACAACAACCTCTCCCTCAACGTAACCAAGACAAAGGAGATGATTGTGGACTATAGGAAAAGGAGGACCGAGCATGCCCCCATTCTCATTGACAGGGCTGTAGTGGAGGAGGTTGAGAGCTTCAAGATCCTTGGTGTCCACATCACCAACAAACTATCATGGTCCAAACACACCAAGACAGTCGTGAAGAGGGCACAACAAAACCTATTCCCCCTCAGGAGACTGACAAGATTTGGCATGGATCCTCAGATCCTCAAAAGGTTTTACAGCTGTACCATCGAGAGCATAGTGATGGGTTGCATCACTGCCTGGTATGGCAACTGTTCGGCCTCCGACCGCAAGGTACTACAGAGGGTAGTGCGTACGACCCTGTACATCACTGGGGCCAAGCTTCCTGCCATCCAGGACCTCTATACCAGGCGGTGTCAGAGGAAGGCCCTAAAAATTGTCAAAGACTCCAGCCACCCTAGTCATAGACTGTTCTCTCTGCTACCGCATGGAAAGCCGTACCAGAGCGCCAAATCTAGGTCCAAGAGGCTTCTAAACAGCTTCTACCCCCAAGCCATAAGACTCCTGAACATCTAATCAAATGGCTACCCAGACTATTTGCATTGCCCCCCCCCCCCCCCCCTCCTTTACACTACTGTTACTCTCTGTTATTATCTATGGATAGTCACGCTAATAACTCTACCTACATGTACATATTACCTCAATTACCTCGACTAACCAGTGCTCCCACACATTGACTCTGTACCGGTACCCTCTGTATATAGCCTCGCTATTGTTATTTTACTGCTGCTCTTTAATTATTTGTTACTTTTATTTCTTATTTTTTGGGGGTATTTTTCTTAACTGCATTGTTGGTTAAGGGCTTGTAAGTAAGCATTTCACTGTAAGGTTGATGTTGTATTCGGCGCATGTGACTAATAAAAATGTATTTGATTTGATTTTATATTGATTGTGTCCCTGCTTACAAATAACTGGGCATCTGCGTAGATGAAAAGCTGTCTTTTAAAAAGCATATTGATGAGTTAGTTGAGAAATAGGTCCTGCCTCTCGCTTAACAGTAGAAAGAAGATTGTTCAGTCGACGTTCATATCGGTACTAAACTATGGTGACATTATCTATATTTTTTATTTATTTTATTTCACCTTTATTTAACCAGGTAGGCAAGTTGAGAACAAGTTCTCATTTACAATTGCGACCTGGCCAAGATAAAGCAAAGCAGTTCGACACATACAACAACAAAGAGTTACACATGGAGTAAAACAAACATACAGTCAATAATACAGTACAAAAATAAGTCTATAAACAATGTGAGCAAATGAGGTGAGATAAGGGAGGTAAAGGCAAAAAAGGCCATGGTGGCGAGATAAATACAATATAGCAAGTAAAACATTGGAATGGTAAATTTGCAGTGGAAGAATGTGCAAAGTAGAAATAGAAATAATGGGGTGCAAAGGAGCAAAATAAATACATAAATACAGTAGGGGAAGAGGTAGTTGTTTGGGCTAAATTATAGATGGGCTATGTACAGGTGCAGTAATCTGTGAGCTGCTCTGACAGCTGCTGCTTAAAGCTAGTGAGGGAGATAAGTGTTTCCAGTTTCAGAGATTTTTGTAGTTCGTTCCAGTCAGTGGCAGCAGAGAACTGGAAGGAGAGGCGGCTAAAGGAGGAATTGGCTTTGGGGGTGACCAGAGAAATATACCTGCTGGAGCGCGTGCTACAGGTGGGTGCTGCTATGGTGACCAGCGAGCTGAGATAAGGGGGGACTTTACCTAGCAGGGTCTTGTAGATGACCTAGAGCCAGTGGGTTTGGCGACGAGTATGAAGCGAGGGCCAGCCAACGAGAGTGTATAGGTCGCAGTGGTGGGTAGTATATGGGGCTTTGGTGACAAAACGGATGGCACTGTGATAGACTGCATCCAATTTATTGAGTAGGGAATTGAAAGCCTTGGCCAGGTCAATGAATACGGCTGCACAGTATTGTTTCTTATCGATGGCGGTTAAGATATAGTTTAGGACCTTGAGCGTGGCTGAGGTGCACCCATGACCAGCTCTGAAACCAGATTGCATAGCGGAAAAGGTGCGGTGGGATTCGAAATGGTCGGTAATCTGTTTGTTGACTTGGCTTTCGAAGACCTTAGAAAGGCAGGGTAGGATAGATATAGGTCTGTAGCAGTTTGGGTCTAGAGTGTCTCCCCCTTTGAAGAGGGGGATGACCGCAGCTGCTTTCCAATCTTTGGGAATCTCAGACGACACGAAAGAGAGGTTGAACAGGTTAGTAATAGGGGTTGCAACAATTTCTGCAGATAATTTTAGAAAGAGAGGGTTCAGATTGTCTAGCCCGGCTGATTTGTAGGGGTCCAGATCTAGCCCGGCTGATTTGTAGGGGTCCAGATTTTTCAGAACATCAGCTGACTGGATTTGGGAGAAGGAGAAATGGGGAAGGCTTGGGCGAGTTGTTGTGGGGGGTGCATTGCTGTTGACCGGGGTAGGGGTAGCCAGGTGGAAAGCATGGCCAGCCGTAGAAAAATGCTTATTGAAATTCTCAATTGTAGTGGATTTGTCGGTGGTGACAGAGTTTCCTATCCTCAGTGCAGTGGGCAGCTGGGAGGAGGTGCTCTTATTCTCCATGGACTTTACAGTGTCCCAGAACTTTTTTGAGTTTGTGTTGCAGGAAGCAAATTTGTGTTTGAAAAAGCTAGTCTTGGCTTTTCTAACTGCCTGTGTATATTGGTTTCTAACTTCCCTGAAAAGTTGCATATTACGGGGGCTGTTCGATGTTAATGCAGAACGCCACAGGATGTTTTTGTGTTGGTTAAGGGCAGTCAGGTCTGGAGAGAACCCAGGGCTATATCTGTTCCTGGTTCTCAATTTCTTGAATGGGGCATGCTTATTTAAGATGGTGAGGAAGGCAATAAAAAAATAAAAACAGGCATCCTCTACTGACAGAATGAGGTCAATATCCTTCCAGGATACCCCGGCCAGGTTGATTAGAAAGGCCTGCTCGCTGAAGTGTTTCAGGGAGCGTTTGACAGTGATGATTGGAGGTCGTTTGACTGCTGGCCCATTACGGATGCAGACAATGAGGCAGTGATCGCTGGGGTCTTGGTTGAAAACAGCAGAGGTGTATTTAGAGGGCAAGTTGGTTAGGATGATATCTATGAGGGTGCCCGTGTTTACGGCTTTGGGGTGGTACCTGGTAGGTTCATTGATAATTTGTGTGAGATTGAGGGCATCAAGCTTAGATTGTAGGATGGCTGGGGATTCAGGATTCAGACACGGCTAGGACATCCGTGTCAGCTAGCCGGGCCATGGGTAGCAAGCTGGCAGAAGATGGAGGTCTGTTTTTAGCCACCTTGTGCGTTTCCGTCTGAAGATTAGTGGGGTTCCGTGTGGTAGAGGGGACCAATCCAATTGGCAAAATATATGCACACCGCTGCCACTTCATTTAAAGCCGTTAGATGCAGTTTATCATAGTGCACTGCGCTTTATTACGGGTAACAGTTTAAGTACTCATCACCGCATTCTCTACCAGAAAGTTGGTTGGACCTCTTTGATGTCACATACAATAGGTTGATACATTGCTATGTTTTCATTTATAAAGCCCTTTTACAAAAAATCCCACTTTACCTAACATGATTACAAAACTTAAAGACGTAGGAGTTACCACACCTGGTCTCAGGGATGGCTAACTGTGGCAATTCCTTTGGTATCTACTGAGTTACAGTATGAAAATCAGGTTTTAGTTTTCTGGCACCTTATTTGTGGAACAATGTTCAAAATGTTCTTACATGTTATGTTCTGGTGCCTCTAGAGCAATTGAGAAAGCTGATTAAGGACCTTATTACTGATGTTTTTTTAGGACCATGATTTTCTTTCTACTGCAGTTTGTATTTATATTTGGATGTGTGTATTTTCTGTAATTGATGTAATTCAGGGCTCATCTGTAAAAGAGACCATATGAGGCCCTGGTGAAATAAGGGTTAATTAAAAAAATATGCTTTCTAACTGCCAAATACTATGTTTTGTGGCCAACTGACAGAACGAGAATACACAACATTCCTCCAATCCTATTTTGTAACTTTTTGTCAGCTGTTGTTTTTCTTGCAATGCTACGCTGTGGTTTGGTACACATTTAGTTGCAGATTCTTGGGTTTCATATGGTGTTTATCCATAATATTAGGTATCTTTGTCGTTGGAGAAACTATTGCTTTGATCTGGTTTAGAAGGAACCTAATAAAACGAATTGGTCATTTTGAACAATCAAGTGACTAACTGTTTAAACCTCTATCTTGATCCTCTGAAGAAATGCTTTGGTATTTGGAATTCCACTTTTGACAGAGCAGTGAAATGGAATCCCTGTGATCATTGCTGAAGTTTTTGGAAATGTGAATTCTTAACAAGGTGCAAATGAAGATCAATTAAAGTAGGTAACCAAATAGGGACCCATCAAAGGCCAAATATCTGAGCAGCCATCACTGAACTGTTGCTCACCTGTTGACCACTCACAGTTGAATCAAGGGTCCACTAATAGTAGAGATTAAAAGGGAACCTTTGAGGCCCCTATTGAGGGTCATCAAGAAGGAGGGAGGAAAGGAAGGGAGGAAGGGCAAACCATCTCCCTCCCGCCACAATAAAAAAAAAAAAAGGACATGACCCCCACCCGATCCCCCCAGCCGAGAGCCGGACAGACTAAAGCCCCCCATTGTTGTCCCTTACACAGGATCACCAAGCCTGCCAGTGAAAAGTGGGAGGAGAGGTGGGGGGGGGGGGGGGCTGCCAGCTCAAACACAATCGTGTGATAGGACTTGGCCCTATCTAATCAAGGGCAGGAGGTCACTTCCGAACAACTGGGCAATAAAAGATTATTTCCAGTCGCATAACAGAGGAGCCATTGGGGAGGGAGGGAGGGAGGGAGGAAAGAAGGGAAGGGGGAAGGCAAGGAGAGAGAGAGAGAGAGCGGGGGAGGGGCACAGACTGTCTGTGAGGAGAGGAAGTGAATTGAAAAAAGTCAGCAGACGGGAACCATCTGGCTGGATGCATAGTCTAATCTTTAAAAAAAATAGGGTGAAAAGAGAAGGGGGGAGCAACCCCCCACCAAACACAAACACACACACACACACACTCCGAAAGGGGCCATTGCCTCCAAAGAATGATTTAAGCTCTTTTATTTTTTGAAGTTTTGGAAGGCATTTTTTTCCTTGGTTGAGATATCTCAACCAAGGAAAAAAGGAAAGGAGAAGGGGGGGGGGGGGTTGTACATAGCTCTGGGGGTGTTAAGAAAGGAGCAAGGTCATGATCTTATCAATGTGGGCCCATCCGGCCAGAAGGAAGAGCAGTATACATAGCTAATGTACTGTGGCTCATGAAGTACACAGTACTGTAACTCTGTAGCCTACACAGTTTGAGAAAATAGGTGGATATTTTGTTGGTGTATTTATCAGAACATTTAGCCATCCAACTGTTGCTTTAAAATATCTAGATGTAATTCTCTTTTCTACGCTTTCCCAGACCCAAATGAACATTTCTTGACAGAAATTATCAGTTATCGGTTATCAAACCGTCTTCACTTCTAGTTACATTTGTTAGATTAACGCATCGGCCACTTGGATTTGATTGAATTTGGCGTTAGTAGGAAACATACTTATCGTTGGTTAGAAGGTATTAGCCGTGACTTTGTGATCAGTCTGGGAGGAAGTGGCCTTCTGCATGCTGATGAATCAATCCCGGTGATGAAATAAAAGCTATTGATCTAGCGCAAAGCTCATCTCTCAAACGCGCCTGGCCATTAATTACAATAGGATCCCTCTGAATGATTGCCAAGGCTCGGTTATTGACCCTCTCACTCAACCCCCGCCTTCTCCTCCGTATACCCTACTGGCCTTTGTCCATAAAATGGCAGACAAAGACAGACAGGAAGAGGGGCTTGGGAATAATGTGTGGTATCAGATGGCAGTAACGCTGCATAGACACACAGCAGTTGGGAACAATGTGTGAAGGGTTTACACCCTGGCCCTGTGTGTGAAACCAAGGAGAAAATGCAAAGAGGCTTGGTTCCAATGGAACACCTCTGCCAAAGTAGTCCGAGCACCTGATAAAACATTGTTTATTACTAATATGTGAATTATAAAAAGGTCACTAAAGTAAATGTGTTTTCCTTGTAACCAACCAGCCTCAGAATAGAAACCAGACACATCCGCCACAACACAACACCTCCGCCACACTGACCATCAACACGGGGGCCCCTCAGGGGTGTGTGCTCAGTCCCCTCCTGTACTTCCTGTTCATCCACAACTGCATGGCTGCACATGACTCCAACACCTTCATCAAGTTTGTTGACGACACAACGGTGGTAAGACTGATCACCGACGACGAGGTAGCGTATTGGGAGAAGGCCAGAGATCTGGGAGTGTGGTGTCGGGACAACAGCATCTCCCTCAACATAAGCAAAACAAAGAGGCTGATCATGGACTACAGGAAACGGAGCAGGCCCCCATCCACATTGATGGGGCTGTAGTTGAGCGGGTCGAGAGCTTCAAGGTCCTAGGTGTCCACATCACTAAGGAATTAACATAGTCCACACACACCCACACAGTTGTGAAGAGGGCACATCAGCGCCCCTTCCCCCTCAGGAGGCTGAATAGATTTGGCATGGGCACTCAGATCCTCAAAAAGTTCTACAGCTGCACCATTGAGAGCATCTTGACTGGCTGCATCACCGCTTGGTACGGCTAATGCAAGGTACCTGACCGCAAGGCATTACAGAGGGTAATGAGTATGGCCCAGTACATCACTGGGGCTGAACTCCCTGCCATTCAGGACCTCTACACAAAGAATGGTCAAAGTCTCCAGCCACCCAAGCCATAGTCTGTTATCTCTGCTACTGCACATCAAGTGGTATTAGTGCACCAAGTCTGGAACCAACAGGACCCTGAACAGCTACTACCCCCCTAAGACTGCTAAGAAAATACTTCTAAATAGCTAATCAAATGGCTACCCAGACTACCTGCATTTACCCTTTTTGGCACAATCTCTCTTGCCCTGACTCTATGCACACTCACACATACTTACACTGACATCCCAACACACACTACATACGCACACGTGCATACTGACGCCCCACACACTCACCACATATGCTGCTGCAACTGTCTATCCTGTTGCCTAGTCACGTTAACCCTACCTGTACGTACGTAGCTACCTCAATTACCTCGCACCCCTGCACATCGACTCGGTACTGGTACTCCCTGCATATAGCCTTGTTACTTTTACTCGTTATTGTTATTCAGTGTATTTACTGCTTGTGTCACTATTTTCTCTTAACTCTGCATTGTTGGAAAACGACCCATAAGTAAGCATTTCACTGTTAGTCTACACCTGTTTTTTACAAAGCATGTGACAAATAAATGTTGATTTGATTGTAGCAGGTGTTCTGTGTTATCTGTTATCTTGAACTTTTACTCCATCCAGATGAATGAAGATTCATCTGATTTCATCAGATTTCATTAGATTTCCAATGCTATGGGAAAAAATATTTCCAAAAACATTGAACCAGAAACTTGTCTACATTCACCACCATATGGTTCCCTCCATCTCTCAGAAACGGTTTCACCCAACAAAGTCCATGAATGCTAATTTCCATTTAGATGTTATTAAGAAAATGATGGAAAGGCACTGTGGTTAGGCTCACTGAAAGCTGAGCTTTGCCTTTGGTGACGAATGCTCCGGGAAGTGTTTATAGAAAAGCTTCAGTGTCAGCAGCAGTGCCCTGGCTAAGGACAGCCCCGGCCGGCAGCAGAGTTTGTGGGTTCCACCGTGGTGACTCACAGGGTAGTCATGCATGTTTGCACTCTCAAGGCCACAATGCTGTCAGAGGGCCCCGGGAGAAGGGCCGCCAAGCTTGACACACTCAAAAATAGCACCCCGTGGGCGTGTGGTGCTGCTAAATTTACTCTGCATCAAGTGCGATGGTGCCAGTTCGCTTTGTGGCGACTTGTGCCATGGAATGACTTCACTGACTCAGATTGACTTTCACCCCAGTGTGGGACTTGACACGAGAATGATGAATAATATGGAAGCTTGTAGGGGCGATGATGACAAATAATCTCTTAGAGTGGGATCCTTGAAATAGAAAACAAATATTAAGACCCTTAAATTATTTTGGTATTTATATTTTAGTCACTCTTATCCAGAGCAATTTATAGGAGCAATTAAGGTGAAGTACATTGCTCAAGGGCACATCGACAGATTTTTCACCTAGTCAGGTCGAGGATTAGAACCAGCGACCTTTCGGTTACTGCCCGAACACTCTTAACCGCTAGGCATTTCATCTGATTGAAAAAAAGGAAGGTTTTTAAGGGTCTCTTGTTAAAATCTGAGAACTGGAAATGCGGAGCGAAGAGGTTTCCTTATTTGGATCAGGCTGGAAAATATAAAGTAAACATTAGCTTCATGTTGGCCTCCTCCTGAATTCAGTTTTAGCTCTGTCCTCGATGTCAGGGATCTAAAGTGAAACCTGAAGAAAAAAACATTTGCAAATGTCCAGGAGCCATGAGAAAATGGGGCTCAAATTCAAGCTCTAAAAGGTAACAGAAATTGACAAATCACTAACTCACTCTTAATTCAATGTAACAAAAATGAACATTCCAGCCCCAAAATGTGAAAAAGCACATTAAATAAAAGGAGACATCTGGAAGGGTTGTTCTGTTCATGCAAACTGTTGAACCATAGTGACAGGGAATCCTACAGGTTGGGTCCAGCAAGAGCCTAGTCAGCTAAATCATAAAATGCCACTTGGTTTTCGACAAAAATACCCCCTTCTCAATGTTTACCACACTACCTAGTTATATTACACATATTACCTCCCTGAATAACTGTGCTTGTTTTACTCGAGGTCAAGAGTTTCCTGCTCCAGCTAAACTGAAACATAGTATTTCAGACTAACTGCCCACTCAAAGTTAAACCCTATTATTTCACTGCATTTCCTGTTGCCGGTCTGCCATTTCAGGCCCACCAACTTTAGAAGTGATGTACTTACCCCCTGGGGGTCAGAAAACTTCCAGAGTGATAAATTCAATGACAAAAAGAGGCAGCCAAATGGGGTCTGTATCTGCCCCATCTTTGCCTTTAGTGCAGGAACATGCCATAAAAGCTCAGCATTGATAGCTGGTTTATTATCTTTGAACAGGTGGCCTTGGGTAGTCATAATGGTGGCTCTCATTTCTCAGACACACAGTGGCCTCAATATGGAGACCATTTAGGAGTTGGGAACATCCCGATCTAGCAACTTTTTAAACAAAGGAAGGAAGCTATTACTAAGTTTGGTGGTGACCTCTTGGCTGGAATGAAGTTTCTTAAAAGAAAACACCACTCAAACTCTTTTGGTATTTGTTACATTAGTCCACTATTGATACAGTCCCAAAATGTTTTGCATGTCAACAATCAAGTTGATTTTGAACATTAAAATACAGAAAGTATGATGCGTTTTGCACTTACTATATTTTGAAAGTTCTATATCTTGAAAACTTGATTGCTGACATACATACCTATGACTCACTAAGTATTTTTTTTTTTTTAGCAGAATTCCAAATGAGTAAATATCAACTTGCTGTTGACCAAAGTATTCCAAGTTTTGCAAAGAAAAGCACCACTTGCTTGAAATAAATCAACCAAAGTCTGTTCTCAGTTTCAGAATTGTACTCTATGGTGTATGCAAGAACCAGACCCATTCACTGCTTATGAAACATCTCAATACCTTGAAAGCATTCAAACCAGTGCAAATCACTCAAGGGTCAATGTAATGAGGATAATCAAGACAACATTTTTTTTTCATTATTAATATATTTTCTGCATTAAAGTTAACATAGCTTTTTCTTTTGTGCCATCCTTTAATTTTTCAGTAAGTATTGATATTTTGTTATATTCAGACATGAGTACATTTAAGACTGTCTTTTGCAATAAATATCATAAAATAGAGCTTCACATAATAAATATTTTTACACACACAAAAAAAAAATGTTTTAACAGACATTTTCTTTCAAAAAAATAGCCAGAATTTACTCTTATGGATTTGAGCAATACAGTTTACAAAATGAAAACAAAAAAAAGGGAAGAATGCCACAGAATGTGTGAATGATGAGTGGGGGGGGGGGGGGGGGAGAAACATATCCAACAGAATACTATGGGATGGATGTGCTTTCCATAATGCAACTCGAGCACAGAAACCCAGATAACCATGGTCTTAGTGTGGTAGCAACTGGGGATTCAAACAATCCTCGTTTGCTATGAACACGTGGTAACAGCTACATATTGCCTGGCTAGATAGTCCTTCACAGATTTGGTAAGAGGCTGCTCTCACTTGAAGCTTAAAGCACCAGGGAAACTGCCTAGCTAACAGAATATTCTTAATGAGTAGCTGAAGAGAGACAGAAACAGTTCAGACAAAACACTGGTCTGTAAAAACATGGTCCTGTCAGAAAAAAAGGAAGGAAATATAAAAATAATTGAGTGGTTTTCATATTCCGTGCTTTACTCCTAGCAGGATTCCCCGTTGGAGAAAGGGAGGCGGATGGGAGGTGCTTCAAAAGTTTGATTAACATCAATAGTGAATATTATTATCATCGTCAGAACCGCACGGGGATCGACTGCCCCTCTTCCTACACACACACGGGATCAGGAAGGCTTTTCCAGGGTCTGTGGGGACCAGCTCTCCATTTTGCAATAGACAGTGTTGGAGTTCTTGCAGCGGCAGCCGGGTCTGTTGACTTGGTCGTAGCAGCCCTGGCACGCCTTCAGGCACCCCTTGACGGGCGGGTAGCACAGCAAACAGGGGAACAGTACCGACAGTAATCCCATGCAGAGGAAGCGTGAGCAGCAGTGGGAGCGCGACAGCGAGCAGGGGTGGTCGGCGCACGAGTCTCCCTCGTCGTCGTTGGAACAGTGGTAGAAGACGCCCTTGACCAGGCACATGCACGTGCCATGCTCCAGGGCGCTCTCCGCCGAGCACAGGCACTGGCCGTTGCAGGCCAGGCACGAGGGCAGGGTCCTTGGGGTTGTGCAGTCCCCGCACTTGCACTTCCCGCAGCGCTCGCAGATGAACTGGTGGCCAGACGCCACGTCCCCTTTCCCTGAGGGCTTGAGCGGTGCCTCCAGTGGCGGCGGCGGGTGAGAGCCATGCTGGGGGGCTAGCAGCGCCTTGGGCTGAGCCCGAACAGGCTGAGTCCTCTCGGCTCTGTGGTGGTGCTGGTGGAGGGCCACCATCCCCGGTCTAGAAGGAGGCGAGCGGGCCAGGAGTCCCTGCTCAGAGGATGCACTGCTGTTGCTCCCAGAGCTGGCCGCGCTGCCCGTACTGGTGGAGCGATTAAGGCCCGGGGCCCTGGAGCTACACTGCTGGCCTCCGGCTACTACCACCACCCCACCGTGGTGGCCATGCCCTACCGGCCGGTGCTCATAGTTGTTGTTCACATTGACGAGGATCACCTCGTGAGTCCTCTCCTGCTGCTTGTCGGGCCTGGGTGCCATGCGGGGCGCAGGGGGCCTCCGGACCACCGACGGCCCCTCTGTGTACTCGTTGCTGGAGCGAATGGCCTTGATTTGGTCCAGGGAGAGGATGGCGGCATGATGGAGCTCCCGCTCGTAATCTGACCTCTGCCGGCCCTCCAGGGAAGGCTGCTGGATCACCACTAATGAACCGCCAGGGCCATGTTGACTTTGGAGCGCCATCTGGGGTGATCACCACTTCCGACATTCACCGTGGACTTGGCATGCATCAGAAAACCTGCAAGGGGGCGGCAAGGGAGACACAGAGAAGGGCCATCAGTAAAGACAAGGATGCAGTTTGTAAATGTGAACTAGGATGGTGGAGGTTTTGAATACTGTTCCCATAGCATTTTAGATTCGACACATGATGGGAAAGGCTAAAGAGCTGACAAAGTAGAACCATCAACAGATCCCTGGATGGTCTCTATATAGTTCAAATAGTTTTCAGCAATGATCATCTGTTATAATACAGGTTAAGAGCAGTCTATTGAGGCGATTATTATTGTATGCTATTTTGTGCTATTTAGTGCTTTTAAAAATAGATATAATTGTTTAACACTTCAGCAGGCCTAACTTCAACAATGTTAAGAACATGTTCACTTAGCCCAACTATTTTATTTGATCAACATCCCCTTTACAATGGCACATTTTAATGCTCTTGGCGAAGCAAGCCGTGGAAAAGTATACTATTAACTTGTTTTGTAGCTTCCTCAATAAGCACACATCCAAACTTCAGTACAAATACTTCCCGGTCTAATTTACATATGTATGACTAGTTAACATTATAAAGCGCCACGGCGACGGAACGAGGCCACGATCCAAGAGGACAAAATGAGCTGCCTCACTTATTATTCTATTACTAAACGGAAGACGGTTTGAAGGAAATGTGAAGACAAGAGAGTAAAAAAAAAAACTAGGGTCGCGACAAAATGCCACAACATCAGTGTCGACTTTATGTCCATGTAATTTCAAGCAAATGTTTAAGTTATTGTGCTTCTCAAGAACGTCAAAAGCACATTTTACAATCGAATTAAACATAATACCGTTACTCGTGGGTCTATTGGATACTAACATCTTCTGGAATTAGCCGAGGTATCAGGCCTAGCTATAAACGCGTATCCGTCGAAACCGGAGTGCAAATGGGACTGATCAGTAAACACATATTGGCAAGGTGTAATCAGCATGACTCAAGCAAGTTAAAAAACCGATACAATTTACAGACAGGAATTCTCTACGTGAGAACAGCTTGCTTATGATCAGGGCTCTAATTTATTGACACTTCTTCATGAAAATCCACAGTAGCTCGCACGGAGCACAATAACTAGTTTGAGCTATTATTTGGATGGTAGCATAATTATTATATATTTTTTAAATGGGACATAAATACGCAATTTTTAGCCATATCATACCTCAAACATGTCTATGCCATCGGGTTTAGTTGACCGAGCAACCGTCCATGTGATAGAGATGAATCGAAATAAGGGGGGAAACCTTATGAATGAAAACAACTAGGCTATCGTGGGGGAGGGGTGCTTGCGCGTGAGATCCTCTACTCTGACAACCCTACTATGACCGTTTTGATTCCTTTCGAAAGTCGAATGACCTGTGTTAAATAGACACACCGAGTAGAGGACACACGCGTGTGAAGAATGTTAAGCCAACTCTACAGATTCGAGCACCAGATGAGTGTTCCCAAGGACACCCATCGACACAAGCCTATTCCATGCAACTACAGTGACAACAATGTTCCCAAAGCCGGAGTTCTGAACACTATGCGCATAGCCTACTTGCATCAGGTTTGACTTATCCAGTCTACATTTAAGCAACAAAGAATCGATGACCAAACCCGACATTTCAAATGTGTTTCACGCATTGAGGGGGAGATACGCACCCATCTGCAACCATCCATAACGTCGATTCCATCAACCAATATACAAAAACTCCATCCAAGTAAATTGTCCAAGCGTATTTTAATTAGCTCTTAACATTCGTAACGATTGCGTTAAATCCAGATACGATGTTGTAGCTTATCTTCTTTCGTTATTCCTTCTTAAACTCTGGTGCATTACACACTGTGTTCCAGAAATTGTAAATCCACGCTTCTTGATGCACCCAATAAAGGTTGCGCACTTGAAGCCGATCTAGTCAGACAACCCAGTTTAGTCCTAGAGCGGAGTAACAATTGCAGGAAGAATCTTCTTTAGGATTCTGAAAAATCACACTTTAATTAATTTACAATATGAAAACAAATAATTATATATCCAATGCCTTCCGTCTTCGAATTCTAATGAGTAAATTGTAGTAAAATACGTTTTTTGTTAGGCGGAATGCTCAAAAGCAAGCGCTAATCGAGGACGTGCTCTCTTCAACACTGCATGCCTGTCTAACTCTGAATGAATGAGAACGTAGAGCTCAGTGTTTGCTCGACAAGCCAACTCCCATTGGCCATTCACTCCACTGAAAAAGGATACATCGCATCCGCTCTTAATTCATTGGGCAGATGTGGAAGGCCGGGCGATAGAGATGTGTGCAGCAGTTAAGGTGGAGCTGTTTGAAATAGCAGAGAAAGCAAATGTTGTTCTTGTGCTTAAAAACTGTGGAACAGTGACAACAGAAGTATCAATTTTATAACGTTGTTTTATTTTATTCCACCGCATTCCACAACGTCTCACCATTCTAATTACGCATAGCATAGTTAGAAATCAAACTCAAGACAGAAAATCATTTTAGAATGTATTTTTTATTTTTCCTTTATTTAACTAGGCAAGTCAGTTAAGAACAAATTATTATTTATTGACGACCTACTGGAATACTGTTGGCCTAAGACCTAAATCTAAAATACAATAATAAAATTTGATATATAGAAAATGAAATGACAACCCCTTCATTACTCCGTGTATTATAACTCCAGTGAAACAGTGGGCCTAAACATAACTTCGGAGCCACCTTAAGAAAAAGGCACCCCGCAAGCGAGGGGAAAGATTCCCCCACCCGCCGCATCCCCCCCTCTGTTCTTGACTGTCTGGTTTGATTGGTGTCGCGGATGCGCTACATCCGGATCCATGAGAAAAGGAAGTTCAATACAAAGTCAATTTATCCTCTTCAAATGGAAAAATCAATAGATGAATGACCTCATTACCATCTCGGGTCAGAAAATTCCACAATACTTCTACATTAACGGACTGATAAATGCATCTGTAGGCCTATGTCTCTGATGTTTGGGCTGGATAGGCTATATAAAAAAGTAGTTTGGAGCTTCATGCTTGATGATAAAGCAACTCCTGCTGGATTCGCAAACGACAGATGGGAACCTCTTCATTGTGGTCGGCAGTGCGGAAAGCGGTTGGAAATTTTAGGATTACAGTAATTAACAGATTTTCCATGGATGCAATGATTAATATACCATCCGTACTTCCTTTTCTCCCCCTGGATATATTCAATACGCAAATGCAAACCAAATGTAAAGAACGTTATTAAAGTTGAATGCAAAAGTTTCCTTCAAATTTTCCACCCAATGCAATAATCAAAGGGGCAGATCGAAATGTAATGGGGGGAGGGCTGGGGAGGGTCGTGTGTTAATAGAACATTAACGAATTACCCACCTGTCTGTTGTCTATATCTGTATAGCAGATGCAGTAGGCATCTGACATACAGTTGAAGTCGGAAGTTTACATACACCTTAGCCAAATACATTTAAACTCAGTTTTTCAAAATTCCTGACATTTAATCCTAGTAAAAAGCCCCTGTTTTAGGTCAGTTAGGATCACCACTTCATTTTAAAAATGTGAAATGTCAGAATAATAGTAGAGAGAATTATTTATTTCAGCTTTAATTTCTTTCATCACATTCCCAGTGGGTCAGAAGTTTACATACACTCAATTAGTATTTGGTAGCATTGCCTTTAAATTGTTTAATTTGGGTCAAACATTTTGGGTAGCCTTCCACAAGCTTCCCACAATAAGTTGGGTGAATTTTGGCCCATTCCTCCTGACAGAGCTGGTGTAACTGAGTCAGGTTTTTAGGCCTTGCTCGCACACACTTTTTCAGTTCTGCCCACAAATATTCTATGGGATTGAGGTCAGGGCTTTGTGATGGCCACTCCAATACATTGACTTTGTTGTCCTTAAGCCATTTTGCCACAACTTTGGAAGTGTGCTTGGGGTCATTGTCCATTTGGAAGACCCATTTACGACCAAGCTTTAACTTCCTGACTGATGTCTTGAGATGTTGCGTCAATATATCCAATATATCCAATCAATATATCATTTTTCTGCCTCATGATGCCATCTATTTTGTGAAGTGCACCAGCCCCTCCTGCAGCAAAGCACCCCCACAACATGATGCTGCCACCCCCGTGCTTCACGGTTAGGATGGTGTTCTTCGGCTTGCAAGCCTCCCCCTTTTTCCTCCAAACATAACTATGGTCATTATGGCCAAACAGTTCTATTTTTGTTTCATCAGACCAGAGGACATTTCTGCAAAAAGTACAATCTTTGTCCCCACGTGCAGTTGCAAACCGTAGTCTGGCTTTTTTATGGCAGTTTTGGAGCTGTGGCTTCTTCCTTGCTGAGCGGCCTTTCAGGTTATGTCGATATAGGACTCGTTTTACTGTGGATATAGATACTTTTGTACCTGTTTCCTCCAGCATCTTCACAAGGTCATTTGCTGTTGTTCTGGGATTGATTTGCACTTTTCGCACCAAAGTAAGTTAATCTCTAGGAGACAGAACGCGTCTCCTTCCTGAGCGGTATGACGGCTGTGTGGTCCCATGGTGTTTATACTTGCGTACTATTGTTTGTACAGATGAATGTAGTACCTTCAGGCATTTGGAAATTTCTCCCAAGGATGAACCAGACTTGTGGAGGTCTACAATTTTTTTCCCGAGGTCTTGGCTGATTTCTTTTGTATTTCCCATGATGTCAAGCAAAGAGGCCCTGAGTTTGAAGGTAGGCCTTGAAATACATCCACAGGTACACCTCCAATTGACCCAAATGATGTCAATTAGCCTATCAGAAGCTTCTAAAGCCATGGCATAATTTTCTGGAATTTTCCAAGCTGTATAAAGGCACAGTCAATTTAGTGTATGTAAACTTCTGACCCACTGGAATTGTGATACAGTGAATTATAAGTGAAATAATCTGTCTCTAAACAATTTTTGGAAAAAGTACTTGTGTCATGCACAAAGTAGATGTACTAACCGACTTGCCAAAACTATAGTTTGTTAACAAGAAATCTATGGAGTGGTTGAAAAACGAGTTTTAATGACTCCAACCTAAGTGTATGTAAATGCATGTCGGTGTTGTAGCATACCACCAGCATATCTCTATCTCTCTGGGGTTAGGCCTAAGCTTCTCTTCCTTTATATATATATTATATATATACAAATATTAATTTAATACAAAGGACACCTAAGCCTATAGGCCTTTGCATTCAATGCCGTGATACATTTAGTGCTCAAATCTCTGCAGCTGAACCATGAGGTGGACAATTATTAGGAAAGTAGCCGAACGCCCCCCCCCCAAAAAAAAACAACAACAACATGTTGGCTATAAAGTTCTTTATATGCTACACATCGAAACACAAGGAATAGTGTTTTTGGAATTTGTTATAGGCTGTTTTTAAGGACATGTTAATGTGGCTCATTTGACCAATATCCCTTGTTTATTGATGGTGCTGACTGTGCCAGATTGGATCTTAATGCATATGGATGTCCATTACACTTCTCAAAGGTCCGGTTGATTAAAATCCTCCCTGTCATGTTGTCCGGCGCCAAATTTTCCTAAAGGAAACTCTGAAATGGCATATTGTTTTTATGAAGATTTTAGAATAGTCACATGAAAATCTGTCACCAATTGTACAGAAAGCTAGCTATAGGCACCCTATAGACTCTGGTAAGTGTGCTAGTCCAGTGTCACTTTGATTATGCTGCACATCATGGTTCACCAGCAGCCCCAAGCATCTAAAGAATAAGCTACCAGCCAAACAAGCTTGTACAAATTGTACTTAAACTCCCCCCTCATACTCATCTGGAGGTTGATCATTTTTTAGTCTCTATCTCTGTAATGTGTCTGTATCTATGTAGTTGTATATGTATTTATGTAAAAAAAAAAAAAAGGACCACAATGGAAATAAGTCTGACTTTATTATGCAATCCCGGTCACTTAAAAAAATATTTGTGTATATATTTGTATATTTTTAAATGACAAATAAAATCAATCAATCAATCCAAACTGGGCAGCGGCCAATTGATGAATGGAAAGAGACATCTGTTACAAAACATCAAAATGTTCAATGACATTCGGAGATTGTCAAGCCAAGCCTTCAATACTGAGTAGGCCTACAAGGTAGGGACGGATTAATTTTCTGTTTGTCGAGATTGACAGTCTATTTATTGTGGTGTTGAAAACGAAAACCATGATTTTGACTTTCCCAAAGTCGGTATGCTTTGTTTATTGGTTGTGTGGTGCATTGGCACAGAAACCTGTTGGTGAAAAATGTGTTATTTTATATAATTATAAATATGTTGAATGTTGAAAATCTGATTTCTCCCTAGTTGATCATTGTCTGCAGCCGGCTCTGATCGTGAAGTAATGAAACAGGCAGCAGGGAGAGTGAGCTCATCTGTGGTGGTCGGCGAACCCTCAACCTTCTGGCCCGTAGCCCTGCGTGGCATCAACTGTGAAGCAAAAGCATGCTGAAGTGGCAAAGTCCATATCCACGTTTATAAACACAGGATTGCTACATTTGTTATTTGCGGTCGTTAACATTATTGAGTTAATTCTATGAGGTGTGAGGGTGTTCAATTTATTTTACAGTACAAGGGGAGGGTCATGTGAAAATATTTGTAACTTTGTGGAGAGGGGGGGGAAGGGGCATGTTTTTTATGACACCTTGATTTATACCCCCCCCCAGTAAATTCCAATCTTTCCCTAAGTGTTGAGTTTTATATTTTCATAACTTTTGCTTTGGCACAAGGAAGAGCCTTTGAAAAATGTATAAATGTTGGTTATTTTTCTGCATTGTAATCTTTCTGTGTGTGTACCCATGCCTAATATATTCAATTTGTCTTATGAGGATAACATTTAAAAAAGCATTAACAAGCATATAGAGAAACAATTCCTTTATTACATTGTAGCCTAATATTGCATTTCAGGGAGCACAGGTTTGTAAATAACAATTTTGGTTATTTTTGGTGACCAAGAATAAATGAGCACATTACAAAGTAGCATAATGGTTAAATCACATGGGCTATTCTCGCCTATTGTTTCCCCCTAATCCAGTGTTTCCCAAACTCGGTCCTAGGGAACCCAAGGGCACACATATTGGTTTTTGCCCTAGCACTACACAGCTGAATCAAATAATCAAAGCATGATGATGAGTTGATTATTTGAATCAGCTGTGTAGTGCTATGGAACAAAAACTAAATGTGCAGCCCTTGGGGTCCCCAGGACCGAGTTTGGGAAACGCTGCAGCCTATTCACTGATGTAATGTCCATTTGGAAACCCTTGCGATTTCAGTGGATAACTGCATTTACAGTAACCATATGCAGTCGGTCCTGGAGGCCTACTGCTTATTCTAGCAAAGACTCCTCTCGCAGGTTTGGAATTTCTCCACGCCGACGTCAGAAGAAGCGCAGGCCACGTTGCTGTTGATAGTTGATATACGACTGGATGAGAGCGTCTGGAACTCTTGGCTTCACGGCGTTCAGGGCGCTTTCAAAGTGTCTCCCCATGATGAGCTGTGCTTTGATGTCCTCTTGCAGGGCCAGCAGGGCAGCCTCTCTGCATACTGCCGTTATCTGCGACAGGAAACAGATACAGGGGTGTCAGGCGGCCAGATCACGACTACTTAAAATCATGCTAGCATCCACAGCCACTAGGCCAGTGTTTCCCACCGCCAGTCCTCGAGTAGCCCCAACAGCACACATTTTTGTTGTAGCCGGGACAAACATACCTCATTCAACTCATTTAGGGCTTAATGAGAAGCTGAGTTGAATCAGGTGTGCTCGTCCAGGGCAAAAATAAAAATGAGTACTGTTGGGGATACTTGAGGACCGGAGTTGGGAAACACCGCCCTAGGCTGTGGTGAGCAGGTCAATAATGAATCTCTACAAAACGAGGTTGACCAAATCAAGACCATTGGAATAAAAATTGAATTTAGGTTGTGATCTAATAGTTGAATTTACACATTTGTAACAGTTTGTATTAAGCCATGTGTAATATTACACAATAGCTACAAGCTTTTTATGCTTAGCCTACGGTTATTACAGGGTTACACACACACACACACACACACACACACACACACACACACACACACACACACACACACACACACACACACACACACACACACACACACACACACACTCTTTACGTTGCTCAGGGTTCGGGTCGTTCCGTGGAGCGAACTGACGTTGCATATCCTGCAATTCTCAACACAGTGCTATCAGTCACTAGAAAGACATATTGGTTTCCGTTGGAGCAGGTCGTGCCGTAGAACAGAGCGCTAGTTCTGGAAGAGAGGGTGGCATGGGTGAGGAAAAAGGTGTCTGGCGTTCATCAGCCATCGCTGGACTTTCGGAAACGACTCACTCCCATGGCGTGTACAGAATCTCCTCCAAAAGTCGCCAGGCCATCACCGTTAATTCAGGGGGAAATTATAAAACAGGTGTGGGAGGTGGTGGGGTCTACTGACACCGCCACCTCCCTCCACGCCAGGGGAAACCACAAAGGGCTAAATGTGTTTGGAAAACCAGACCTATATACGGAAATCTCACTGGAGGCAAGTTAGTGCTGGGCTGGAACAAAAGCCTGTGTGCACATTGGCCCTACAGGACCGGATATGCCCGTCCCAATTCTAAATTTAGGCTTATACGGTGTCCTGGTTTCCTCCACAAACCATCTGGGTCCATATTCATAAAGCCCCTCAGTGTATGCGTGGTGATCTCGGGTCAGTTCTGCCTTTTAGATCATAATTAATATGATTATAAGGACATGGGGGGACCTGATCCTAGATCAGCACTCCTACTATGAGGTGCTTCGTAAATCCAGACGGCCCGTAACAGCAGAACTGAAACGTTGAGGGCATAATTACACCTGCGGGGGCTGCGAATGTATTCAATCTATTTCAAGCGGAGGAAACTGAACAATTTGGAAGGTGACCTCACAAATTCCCTTGGCATATTTTCCCCATTCCAAGAAGGGGACAGCACAAATGGGTACCCTACAATTAAGGATTCAAAGAACTTAAAGAGGCGGAAAAAAAAGTTTTCCTATAAGGAATAACCCCCTTATTGCAATGGGAAGGGCGAAGAGAAAATAAAAATAGTGGTTCCCCTTGAGCTCATCCATGGGACAGAGGCTGGCAACAAGATGGCAGACTGTTGACATTGACGGGTAGAAGTCGGCGAAAGGTACAGATCTCAGTTCCTCATCTTAACCATTATGTAGAAAACCACAAAACAGATCTTAGATCAGAAAAACAACAATGGAGGAGGGTTGCAGCAGCCAACGAGAATATTTATTCATTTATATTGTAGCTAAAGTGAATTCGTAGCAAAATAGCTCCATAGCTGCTTAAAGACATGCTCCAGAACTTTGGTGACTGCTAATCATTTTTTAAACCTCTCGCTTTGGACTGAATGTGTCAATGTGTAGTTCATACATGCATAATCTATGAGTATAATTACTGTCTTGCCTCAATTAGCCAAGAAACCCCCCCAAACATTTTGGGAAGATGTGCTGCACCATTTTCCCTGATGTGGGCCAGCCCCCTAGCAATTTGAGTTCTAGCCATTGAGCTTCAGCGCCTCACCATTTGAGTGACAGCTAGTAACATGCATACACAGCAGAGCGCGAGAGAGAGAGGGACAGCAATGATGTGGTGCATATATCTGCATAATTGTGACATGGTAGGCAATTTTCGGGGACCACTTTTGGCTCGTGAGCGCAACTTTCAGAACTACCGGCTAAAAAGTATACAAAAGTACTGGAGAATCTCTTTAGCCACTTTGTCTGTGTGTATATTGGGCCAGGTTGCTGGTTCGAATCTCAGAGCCGACTAGGTGAAAAATATGTTGATGTGCCCTTGAACAATGCACTTAACCCTAATTGCTACTTTTAGTCGCTCTGGATAAGAGCGTCTGCTAAATTACTAAAATATAATGTAAAAAATGTGTGTGTCTGTTTAAGAGTGAGTACTGTAAGAGTATTTCTACTTTGACAGATTAGTTGTGGTACCAGCATCCACCAGGGTCACATATTCGCTCAGGTATGGTAATAACCCATCAGTATTCACTTCTCCGACGACTCACTAAAGATCTGTGTGTGCACTGTTTGCCTGTCTTTGCTAGTTCAACTACTACTCAACATAGTTGAGTACAAAGAGAAGCCAAGTCCTATGTCGCATATAGAGACACATTTAAATATCTCCTGAGAGGTTAAACAGAATTAACCAAAATGTTAAGAGTAGCTAGTACTTCCAAGTATTATACACAAGTGACATGACATCTGGCGCCGACAGAGATGGCCGCCTCGCTTCGCGTTCTTAGGAAACTATTCAGTATTTTGATGTATTATTTCTTACATCTTAAGTCTTATTACATACAGCCGGGAGGAACTATTGGATATAAGAGCAACGTCAACTTACCAACATTACAACCAGGAATACGACTTTCCTGAAGCGGATCCTCTGTTTGGTCCACCACCCAGGACAATGGATCGGATCCCAGCAGGCGACCCAAAACAACGGCGCCGCAGAAGGGGCAGATGGAGCGGTCTTCTGGTCAGGCGCCGTAGACGGGCACATCGCCCACAACTCCCGAGTATACTACTAGCCAATGTCCAGTCTCTTGACAACAAGGTAGAAAAATCCGAGCAAGGGTTGCCTTCCAGAGAGGCATCAGAGATTGTAACATTCTCTGTTTCACGGAAACGGATATGTTGTCGGAGTCGGTACAGCCACCTGGTGTCTTCACGCATCGCGACGACAGAAACAAACATCTCTGGTAAGAAGAAGGGGGGGGGGGGGTGTATGCCTTATGATTAACGAGTCTCAATTAACGGAACTCAAGTCCTTTTGTTCACCTGACATAGAATTCCTTACAATCAGATGCCGACCGCATTATCTACAAAGAGAATTCTCTTCGATTATAATCACAGTCGTGTACATCGCCCCCAAGCAGACACCTCGACGGCCCTGAAAGAACTTAATTGGACTCTATGTAAACTGGAAACTACATATCCTGAGGCTGCATTTACTGTAGCTGGGGATTTTAACAAGGCTAATCTGAAAATAAGGCTCCCTAAATTTTATCAGCATATCGAATGCGCGACCCGGGCTGGAAAAATTCTGAATCATTGTTACCCTAACTTCCGCGACGCATACAAAGCCCTCCCTCGCCCTCCTTTCGGCAAATCTGACCACGACTCCATTTTGTTGCTCCCAGCCTATAAACAGAAACTAAAACAGGAAACGTCCGTGCTCAGGTCTGTTCAATGCTGGTCCGACCAATCTGACTCCACGCTTCAAGATTGCTTCGATCACGTGGACTGGGATATGTTCCGGATAGCGTCGAACAACAACATTGATATATACTCTGATTCGGTGAGCCAGTTTATTAGCAAGTGCATCGGTGATATTGTACCCACGGCGACAATTAAAACCTTCCCCAACCAGAAACCGTGGATTGATGTCAGCATTCGCTCAAAACTGAAAGCGCGAACCACTGCTTTTAATCAGGGCAAGGGGACCGGAAACATGACCGAATACAAACAGTGTAGCTATTCCCTCCGCAAGGCAATCAAACAAGCTAAGCGTCAGTATAGAGACAAAGTAGAGTCACAATTCAACGGCTCAGGCACGAGACATATGTGGCAGGGTCTACAGTCAATCACGGACTACAAAAAGAAAACCAGTCCCGTCGCGGACCCCAATGTCTTGCTCCCAGACAAACTAAACACGGCCCGCTACCAAACACGGCCCGCTACCAAAACCTGCATACTCTCCTTCACCGCAGCTAACGTGAGTAAAACATTTAAACGTGTTAACCCTCGCAAGGCTGCCGGCCCAGACGGCATCCCTAGCCGCGTCCTCAAAGCATGCGCAGACCAGCCGGACCCACCCTGGGTCTCTACCCCGCCCTGTGCAACTGGGTCCTGGACTTTCTGATGGGCCGCCCCCAGGTGGTGAGGGTAGGAAACAACATCTCCGCCCTGCTGATCCTCAACACTGGGGCCCCACAAGGGTGCGTTCTCAGCTGTCTCGTGTACTCCCTGTTCACCCATGACTGCGTGGCCATGCAAGCCTCCAACTCAATCATCAAGTTTGCAGACGACACAACAGTAGTAGACTTGATTACCAACAACAATGAGACGGCCTACAGGGAGGAGGTGAGGGCCCTCGGAGTGTCGTGTCAGGAAAATAACCTCAATCTCAACAAAACAAAGGAGATGATCGTGGACTTCAGGAAACAGCCACATCCACATGTGGCTATCCATATCGACGGGACAGTAGTGGAGAAGGTGGAAAGTTTTAAGTTCCTCGGCGTACACATCATGGACAAACTGAAATGGTCCACCCACACAGACAGCGTGGTGAAGAAGGCGCAACAGCGCCTCTTCAACCTCAGGAGGCTGAAGAAATTTGGCTTGTCACCAAAAACACTCACAAACTTTTACAGATGCACAATCGAGAGCCTCCTGTCGGGCTGTATCACCACCTGGTACGGCAACTGCTCCGCCCACAACCTCTGGCTCTCCAGAGGGTAGTGAGGTCTGCACAACGCATCACCGGGGGCAAACTACCTGCCCTCCAGGACACCTACAGCACCCGATGTCACAGGAAGGCCAAAAAGATCATCAAGGACAACATCCACCCTAGTCATGGCCTGTTCACCCCGCTATCACCCAGAAGGTGAGGTCAGTACAGGTGCATCAAAGCTGGGACCGAGAGACTGAAAAACAGCTTCTATCTCAAGGCCATCAGACTGTTAAACAGCCATCACTAACATTGAGTGGCTGCTGTCAACATACTGACTCAAATCTCTAGCCACTTTAATAATTACAAATTGGATGTAATAAATGAGTCACTAGTCACTTTAAACAATTCCACTTTATATAATGTTTACATACCCTACATTTCTCATATGTATATTCTGTACTCTATACCATCTACTGCATCTTGCCTATGCCGTTCGGCCATCACTCATCCATATATTTATATGTACATATTCTTATTCATTCCTTTAAACTTGTGTGTATAAGGTAGTTGTTGTGAAATTGTTAGATTACTTGTTAGATAATACCGCATGGTTGGAACTAGAAGCACAAGCATTTCGCTACACTCGCATTAACATCTGCTAACCATGTGTATGTGACCAATAAAATTTGATTTGATTTGACATTTTTGATGGTGATAGGATGGTTTGGAATCTTAAGACAGGAAGGGGAGTTTTCGAGATGAGTATGTACAAGGAAGTATGTCGGTTGTGTAAGACAGGGCTAGCTCACTTGGCTAAGGCAGGTGCTAGGCAGATGTCAGGAAGTGAGCTATTTCTTTTGTTCAGGGCCAGCCGAACAACATGATTCAGACACTGTAAACAGCGTCCGGGACTAAATGTCTTAGAGGGTTTCCCATCATTCAAATAATTTAGCTTGTTGTCAATGGTGATGTGAAACAATGAAGGTTTGCAACACAGGCCACAATTAAGGAGGGAGAACGTTGAAATAGAGAGAGGGGGGAAGAGGGTGTGCGAGTGACTTCAACAATATGATTGAAGGAAGTTTCTATGCAACACGTACAAACACATGGACCCAAAAACACAAACTCAATTGTCTTCAAATTTAATTTTTGTTACTTTGTTCCCGACATAGGGGACATGTTAAGGGCCTCGTCTCAATCCCATTACTCAACAACAACCATTACCCCCCCCCCCACCCAGTTCGACAAACCAACAGAGCTGCTAACAAGTATATACTGTAGCAATAGCAGCACACACTGACGTATTCATCTTTCTCATTTAGGAGGGGTCTCTATACGCTGCTGAACGCGGCAGTTTGTTTTTTGCATGTGTGTTTACCATGCGCAATTTGAAAAGCCACAAAGGCAAACAGGGTGAGCAAAAAGCAGTTTGTTTGTAAACGTGAAGAAATTCCAGGCCCCGAGCCAACACAACCCCTTAAAGCTGGGCCCCCCGCCTTCAGAGAGAGGGCTTAAAAAAACTGCAAACGCACAGCAATGAAATTTAGCCCAGGCTAAATTATGGATCGGGGGGGTTTTATTGCAATGCAGACTTTATTTTTCATTCCCTTCATAAATTATGTCAGCAATCACTTAAATATATGGAGGGACTAAACTGATGCATTGCAGCAGCCATTCGCTGGAGATGTGGCGAGTACTTTGGATATCTGGCTGGCTGGCGGTGCAGTAACAGCCATCAAAGGCCACCTAGGACCAGGTCTATTTAGTAACATTTTCCAAAAACAAGTTACGACTACCAAAACAACAACTGTAAAGAGTACTCGATACACAGTAAGCCAATGCGTTAGTTTTAAATGTAGCCTATATACTGTATCTGTCCAATCACAAGTTCTTGTTTTTCTATTAGATCACAACCTAAATATACACTTTCTGTAACCATGACGTTAATAACCCTTTGTTAATATCACTTTCATGAAATCTGTGTTCCACACATACAGATATTTATTTCTGATGAAAGATCATTTATATGGAGTAGTCGTGGCCTCACAACACACACCTTATATGCCACAACAAACACCTTATGAGTGTAACGCACTCATGCACATACACTCTTGGCAGCCATGTTTGAATACCAACCACAACATACTTCTACTTAGGGAGGCTCTGGAACTCTCCACGTCAGTCAAAGTGGTGAAATAAGATGTCATTAGAGTGGCCTAGACCCCAGTGATCTAGACAGGACACTGGAAAAGGGAAAAGACACACAACTGCCTGATTGAACTCCGACCACATCCTTGTTTCCACTCGTTCAACTGCTTTTTTTCGCTGCTCCCAAAACCCCTCTTGCGAATGATGCCTGTCGTGCGCGAAAATAAGGAAAATGCGATCCGAAGAAGTGATTACGCAGACGATTTACAATCTGTCATCATATTTCCCGACCGTAAGAGGCGAGATGGGGGAAAAAGCCCTCTGGTAGACCATAATGATACGTTGCTGCAGGTTGGTAGTCACATTTAGTTCGGTTCTTTGTTGGTCATTTAATTGGAAGGGGCAGGAAAAGCAATTTGGATCTCCGGCTTAAACGGCATAGGGCTAAGCATGGTCTTTTTAGCCCAGTGCAGGGAGGACGGCCGGCCCTCAGTGCTGCTGTGAGGAGCTGTTTAACGCCATGACATCAGCTTTGGCACGCGCACGGGCATTTTTCCTTCAGGCTTGAGGCTTTTCTCATTTCCCTTGCTTGGAGTCAGACCGCCACAACACGAGCCCCAGATACTTCAGTGGCCTCTGGACATGCTCCTGCAACCGCTTCCCTCCTCCACTGGCTGTTGGCTGTGTGTGTGTTATGCCCATCCGATTCCCTGCCTTGTAATGGAAGTAACACCTGCCTAACACTCAATGCACACTTACAGACATTCAGACACACCCTTATGTACACACACACACTACAGACTGTATTCATTGGGATTCTGCCGGTGTTCCTGTACATAGAAAATGTGGCCTCGCGGATTCTCATATTTGTCATGTGTCAGTTTCTGTGCACAGAAATGTTTTCAGGATTGGATGAAGAAGCTAACTGGCAGCGCATACCAACGGGCTCAGGTCAAATCCACCTAGTATGCCGTCGCTTCCTACTTCAACAAAGCCGCTCAGTCCCAGTATCAAAAAGCCTTAATTAGGGGCTGGTTTGGTGGCTACCTGCCCCTGCAGTATATCAACGAGGCCAGGCGGCGTGGTTACTATCGAGCCGTCCCTGTGTCCTTAGCAGCCTGGGTCCATTCCCCCCCCACAAACGGCTCTGCATTACGCCAACACTTGCCCCAGCTCTCTTGCGATCGAACACACACACACACACACACACACACACACACACACACACACACACACACACACACACACACACACACACACACACACACACACACACACACACACACACACAGCCAGTGATGTTATTGGCTCATGAAGAAGTTATTAGGCCAACGCCAAAAATATTGACTGCCCCTTTAAAAGAAAAATAGTCCCCACTGCATCCGACATTCGGAGAGGAAATGAAATAATATAGAAATCAAACAGCGTCACGCTCCGACCAGAAATAAAAAAATTCATTTTCCAAGAATGTCAAAGAGGAAGTGTCTGCAGTGACAGCAGGCTGCCAAGAGAAATAAGGCCTGACCACAACCCATGTGAAACCTACAGTATTTAAGATTACAAGGCAGGGGGGTGATGCTAAAGTTCAGGATAGGGGAGAGCGGTGGGGAGTGTGTGTGTTGGGGGGGTTATGGAGTTACGTGGGGGGGAAGGAGACGTGAATGGAAACATGCCGCACGGCCATAAAGGAGAAGGAGAAGGGGTATGGCTTTTTGGCATGCAGTGATTGAGTCAAGGGATTCCGATTCCATAGAAAACATGGCTGAAAAATGGGACGGGTGCTCGTTTCAAGACCACACAGCGTTAGGTTCTCTCTTTCGCCCCCCAGAATAACTTTCAAAGCAGGGGTGACTTGGCTGTTATGAAGTCCATCCCTAGCGCATTACTACCACCATAACAACAATCGCTCTAATCCAGAACCTATAAAACATCTGTCATAGCTAACCCATGATGTGGACCAATCAGTTGAGATTATGAAACTCTTTCAGAAGGGTCACCCCCATCCTCACCTCCACACTGTTTAGCAAAGGCCCGTGTGGAATAGCACCTGTGTCGAGGCTCTGGGACGAGACGGCCAGGGCGTGTAAGGGGGAAAACAGGGCCTCAATTTTAAGGGCATATTTGTCCTCGCTGGTTAATCAGGCGAATGAAAGCGGCACATTCTCCCCAGCACTGGGAAGGAAGAGATGGCATATTTACTAAACATGCCCACACTGGAGCGACCTGGAGACCGCTCTCTATGGCTCTGTGTGTGTGTATTCTTGTGCACTACTCTGCCTATGAGTGTGTGTGTGTGTGTTTGCGTGTGTGCTCACATGTTTACACAGTCCTGATCACACGGTAAGCAAAATTCACAACGTCCATGCCCATCCTCTACTCTAAAATTGCGTTAAATCGTATGGGTAACATGGTAGCCTCACAAGCCGTCTAATTACATTAAACGCTGCATAGATATCAGTCTGGTAGGGCTGAGAAGGCATGATTCTTAGCCCCGCCTTGTCCCATCACCGCTGCTTCCTCTGATGAACTATGGCGGTGACGAACGCGAAGCTCCGTTGTTGACAGGCAGTTAACAGTAGGAAAACAACATGTAAAGTCATATTTACGAGGTGATAGCTAAATATAAAGCTTTACATGACAGTTAAAAAGTTGCAAAAATAGACTCTGCTCCCTATCATACATGCTCCATTCTATGCCATAGCATATAAATTACAAGAAGGTTCAATAACCTGGAGGCAATCAGAGGTTACTGTAGCAAGACGATCACTGTATTGAATCCGATGCAGTAGGCTAATCTCTATTATCGCTACGGTTTGGCAAAAACATTAGTAGGCTACTTTATTTCTGTTAGTATCACGTTGACATAAAGCACATTATGCATGTATGTACAGTACCAATCAAACGTTTGGACACACCTACTCATTCAAGGGTTTTTCTTTATTTGTACTCTTTTCTACATTGTAGAATAATAGTGAAGACATCAAAACTATGAAATAGCAAATATGGAATCACTTTTAACAAGGCACACCTGTTAATTGAAATGCATTCCAGGTGACTACCTCATGAAGCTGGTTGAGAGAATGCAAAGAGTTTGCAAAGCTGTCATCAAGGCACATAGTGGCTACGTTGAAGAATCTCAAATATAAAATATATATATTGATTTGTTTAACACTTTTTTGGTTACTACATGATTCCATATGTGTTATTTCATTGTTTTGATGTCTTCACTATTCTTCTACAATGTATAAATTAGTAAACAAAGAAAAACCCTGGAATGAGTAGGTGTGTCCAAACTTTTTACAGGTACTGGCACTATATAATGTTTCTCTGCCTTTTTTTGGGCTCATTATCCTGGTGTTTGATATGCCGTTCTCTGGAAAGACAACAAGTGCTTGTTTTACTTCCTCAAAATGCCCTAGGTTAAAGAGACAGTGTCCTGTCTCTTTAACCTAGAAAATGTTGCACTGCGGCTTCTGTTTTCTGATTTTTGTCAAAGGTGATCCAATTGCTTTCGAATTTCTTATGCGCAATGCCCATTGGCCAAAATGGCTTCAATGCTATCAATTCCAGACTGATAGCTCAGAGTTAATTACGAGGCTAAACATGGGTAACATCTACTAACAATGTGTGGAACCAACCTCTGGATGATCCACTGGAGTCATGGAAACCTTAACGTTGAGAGATGTTTGATATTGTGTCTAGGAGTAGGGGGAATGCGGCTATTCGGCCCTTGATAAAGACATTTGATCCCAATTGTTCTGGCCAGTACAGCTGAATAAGAGTATGGCTAAAAGGCATAGACATAAGGGTACAATTACATTTTGAATGGGAACATATTGGCACACAGAGACACAAACATTTTCAAAGCAATGGCTAAGTGGAACACCCTCCAAAAGTAAGAGTAAGACAACAGTATCACCAATATTCTCACAATCCCAATAGAGTAATTCCTCATGAAACCAGGACAAGGAAAATACCATGATTTTAGGGAATTTCACAAAATGTAATGGCCCTTTGGAGGAAGGACTCTTGACATACACTGAGTGTATAAAACATTAAGGACACCTGCTCTTTCCATGACATAGACTGACCAGGTGAATCCAGGTGAAAGTTATGATCCCTTATTGATGTCACTTGTTAAATCCACTTCAATCAGTGTAGATGAAGGGGAGGAGACGGGTTAAAGCAGGATTTTTAAGGCAAAGGAGTGGCCAATCCACAGCCATTTGCGAGGTGTTAAACGAGAGACTGGCCTTCCTGTTGGGCTGCTCAGTGCAGCGTTTAACTACAGACACCTGACCTCTCGGCCTGTGTGGGCCTCTGAAACAGGCACACCTCCTCCTGACAGTGGCCTATGCGGCCTAAGGCCAGGGTAAGGAGAGGAAGATCCGGGGGACAACTCAATAAACTTTTTTTTACAGGTTCCTGGAGTTTCTATTGCTGAAGCGCTGGTCTTCTTTTTTCCTTCTTTTTTCTCTCTTTCTCAATCTCTCTCTCACTCACTGTAGTTTGCCTCCTCTCCCATCCAAAAGGCCCTAGGACTTTTTTTTTTACTGGTTCCTTAATGCTGGAGGGGTAAACATCCTTCTCTATCCTTCCTGCTCTCCCTCCGCCCTTTCCCTCCCTCCTGCCTCTACCCCAAGCCAAGAGAAACATTACAATGAGTACACTTGAGTGGTTCATATTTCCCAGGAAAAATTTAATTTGTGCCACGCGTGTACTTGGACCTAGACCACAGCAAGGTCTTTATATATAAATGCAAAAAGGCAGAGCTGGAAGTCTTTCCTTTTCATACATCTCCCATTTTGACAGCCAGGACTCTGAAAGGCTGCTCACTTGAAAAGGTAAAAGATGACTTTATAACAAAAATTAGAGAGGTAAACAGCTATTCGTTCCAGAGACAATCTGACATACTTGCCTGGGTAGTAAACTGAATATTATATGCACATATTTTTTGGCAATCTCTTCCTGCTTCCTATGGTCGGAAAATGTCAAAACAATAGTGGTTCGCTGTGGCAAAATTATACTGTGCATTTAAAAGCTCACAGATTTATAAAACTCACCTATGTTTTGGCCTCGAACAAACGCAACATATGCATATTTTCTTGATCAACATTGTGATTTAATCTATCAATCTCTGATCAGCAGAGGCCAGACGTACACTTGCGTCATTGAGTCTTTACATTGAATCTTAATGCTATTAAAATAGCAACAGCTTTGTTGATGCATTCTTCTGGGTGTCCTTGATAATAAAAAATCTTTGCAACAACAAATATGGGGTCATAAATCTTTGGCGGGGAACAGGGCAGAAGAACAACCACAACAGGTGTTAAGAGGAAGCCATTTATCTTCCTGCTTGGAAAACAAAATATATTATGGTGTTTTTTGTGGTTTTCTTTCTCCCCCTCCATAACATCAATGTTATTTCAAAGTCTTTCTACCTACAGATTGACAGAGTATACGAGGAATTTTGATATTTCGAAGCCATACATTGGTTTTGGATGGCTGGTAATGTTAAGCAATCATTACCGTTTCCTCAAATAAATCTAAATCAAATTAAATCAAATGTTATTGGTCACACACACATGGTTAGCAGATGTTAATGCGAGTGTAGTGAAATGCTTGTGCTTCTAGGTCCGACCGTGCAGTAATATCTAACAAGTAATCTTACAATTTCACTTGTTGGCAGCAGCCACTCAATGTTAGTCATGGCTGTTTAACAGTCTGATGGCCTTGAGATAGAAGCTGTTTTTCAGTCTCTCGGTCCCAGCTTTGATGCACCTGTACTGACCTCGCCTTCTGGATGATAGCGGGGTGAACAGGCAGTGGCTCGGGTGGTTGTTGTCCTTGATGATCTTTTTGGCCTTCCTGTGACATCGGGTGGTGTAGTTGTCCTGAAGGGCAGGTAGTTTGCCCCCGGTGATGATTTGTGCAGACCGCACTACCCTCTGGAGAGCCTTCCGGTTGTGGGCTCAGCAGTTGCTGTACCAGGTGGTGATACAGCCCGACAGGATGCTCTCGATTGTGCATCTGTAAAAGTTTGTGAGTGTTTTTGGTGACAAACCAAATTTCTTCAGCCTCCTGAGGTTGAAGAGGCGGGGTTGCGCCTTCTTCACCACGCTGTCTGTGTGGGTGTACCATTTCAGTTTGTCCGTGATGTGTACGCTGAGGAACTTAAAACTTTCCATCTTCTCCACTACTGTCCCGTCGATGTGGATAGGGGGTGCTCCCTCTGCTGTTTCCTGAAGTCCACGATCATCTCCTTTGCTTTGTTGACGTTGAGTGTGAGGTTATTTTCCTGACACTACACTCCGAGGGCCTTCACCTCCTCCCTGTAGGCCATCTCGTCGTTGTTGGTAATCAAGCCATCTGGGGGCGGCCCGTTTGGAGGGTACTATGGTGTTAAATGCCGAGCTGTAATCGATGAACAGCATTCTTACATATTCCTCTTGTCCAGATGGGTTAGAGCAGAGTGCAGTGGGATTGCGTCGTCTGTGGACCTATTGGGGCGGTAAGCAAATTGGAGTGGATCTAGGGTGTCAGGTAGGGTGGAGGTGATATGATCCTTGACTAGTCTCTCAAAGCACTTCATGATGATGGAAGTGAGTGCTACGGGACAATAGTCGTTTAGCTCAGTTACCTTAGCATTCTTGGGAACAGGAACAATGGTGGCCCTCTTGAAGCATGAGGGAACAGCAGTCTGGGATAGAGATAGGGATGCCGTCTGGGCCGGCAGCCTCGCGAGGGTTAACACATTTACATTTAATTGTTTTACTCACGTTGGCTGCGGTGAAGGAGAGCCCGTAGGTTTTGGTAGCGGGCCGTGTCAGTGGCACTGTACTGTCCTCAAAGCGAGCAAAGAAGTTGTTTAGTTTGTCTGGGAGCAAGACACCGGGGTCCGCGACGGGGCTGGTTTTCCTTTTGTAATCCGTGATTGACTATAGACCCTGCCACATACATCTCGTGTCTGAGCCGTTGAATTATGACTCTACTTTGTCTCTATACTGACGCTTAGCTTGTTTGATTGCCTTGCGGAGGGAATAGCTACACTGTTTGTATTTGGACATGTTTCCGGTCGCCTTGCCATGATGAAAAGCAGTGGTTCGCGCTTTCAGTTTTGCGCGAATGCTGCCATCAATCTACGGTTTCTGGTTGGGGAATGTTTTAATTGTCACCGTGGGTACAATATCACCGATGCACTTGCTAATAAACTCTCTCACCGAATCAGCGTATACATCAATGTTGTTGTCTGAGGCTATCCGGAACATATCCCATGGAATCAGATTGGTCGGACCAGCGTTTAACAGACCCGAGCACGGGCGTTTCCTGTTTTAGTTTCTGTCTATAGGCTGGGAGCAACAAAATGGAGTCGTGTTCAGATTTGCCGAAAGGAGGGCGAGGGAGGGCTTTGTATGCATTGCGGAAGTTAGAGTGGCAATGATCCAGAATTTTGCCAGCCCGGGTCGCGCATTCGATATGCTGATAAAATTTAGGGAGCCTTGTTTTCAGATTAGCCTTCTTAAAATCCCCAGCTACAATAAATGCACCCTCAGGATGTGTGGTTTCCAGTTTACATAGAGTCCAATGAAGTTCTTTCAGGACCGTTGAGGTTTCTGCTTGGGGGGGGGGATGTACACGGCTGTGATTATAATCGAAAAGAATTCTCTTGGTAGATAATGCCGTCGGCATTTGATTGTCAGCAATTCTAGGTCAGGTGAACAAAAGGACTTGAGTTCCTGTATGTTGTTATGATCACACCACAAATCGTTAATCATAAAGCATACACCCCCGCCCTTCTTCTTACCGGAGAGATTTGTTTCTGTCGGTGCGATGAGTGAAGAAACCGGGTGGCTGTACCGACTCTGATAACATGTCCTGAGTGAGCCATGTTTCCGTGAAACAGAGAATGTTACAATCTCTGATGTCTCTCTGGAAGGCAACCCTTGCTCGAATTTCGTCTACCTTGTTGTCAAGAGACTGGACATTGGCGAGTAGTATACTCTGCCCCTTCTGCGGCGCCGTTGTTTTGGGTCGCCTACTGGGATCCGATCCATTGTCCTGGGTGGTGGTCCAAACAGAGGTCCGCTTCGGGACAGTCGTATTCCTGATCGTAATGTTGGTAAGTTGACGTTGCTCTTATATCCAATAGTTCTTCCCGGCTGTATATATTAAGACTTAAGATTTCCATTTCCTGGGGTAACAATATAAGAAATAATGCATCGGTGCCATTCTGATGTCGGCGCCATCAGAACGTCCACAACACATGGTGGATATTTTGACAGCAGGGGATTTCGTGGATAAATTACCTTCTGTAAACAGGAAAACTATGAAATGTGGATCCACCTAATCAACCACAATGTCCCCACAGTAGGCCTATATGATGTCCCCACAATGTCCCCATACTGGGCCTATATGATGTCCCCACAATGTCCCCATACTGGGCCTATATGATGTCCCCACAATGTCCCCATACTGGGCCTGTATGATGTCCCCACAATGTCTCCATACTGGGCCTATATGATGTCCCCACAATGTCCCCATACTGGGCCTATATGATGTCCCCACAATGTCCCCATACTGGGCCTGTATGATGTCCCCACAATGTCTCCATACTGGGCCTGTATGATGTCCCCACAATGTCTCCATACTGGGCCTATATGATGTCCCCACAATGTCTCCATACTGGGCCTGTATGATGTCCCCACAATGTCTCCATACTGGGCCTGTATGATGTCCCCACAATGTCCCCATACTGGGCCTGTATGATGTCCCCACAATGTCCCCATACTGGGCCTGTATGATGTCCCCACAATGTCTCCATACTGGGCCTATATGATGTCCCCACAATGTCTCCATACTGGGCCTATATGATGTCCCCACAATGTCCCCATACTGGGCCTGTATGATGTTCACACAATGTCCCCATACTGGGCCTATGTGATGTCCCCACAATGTCCCCATACTGGGCCTATATGATATCCACACAATGTCCCCATACTGGGCCTATGTGATGTCCCCACAATGTCCCCATACTGGGCCTATATGATATCCACACAATGTACCTCTGCCCTCCGGAAAACTGATAGCCCCTTATTGACATGCGTCCTCTCCGTGACACCCGTGCAATCTTCCGCAGGCTAACTGGGGAAACAATGCTGACTCCTAGTAAAGAAGCGTCCTCTATCAAAGCTAAATGAGCCAACAGGTCTCCACCAGGCTGAAGGAGCTGGCCTCTCTCTGACTCGGGACATGTGATGGAGTACATAAATCCTCAGGTTCTTCCTGTCAGGGCTTGATCATAAAAAAGAGAAAAAGAAACGCGTCACCGTTCCCTCCGGACTAGCAGCAATCCCTCTTTATGACAACACAATGCAATTACAGTATCGAATGTTACTTTGTTGGACGGCTGAAGGCGGATGGTGAAGGCAGGAGCAGTGCTGATGGACGGGTATGGTGGTGGGGGGTAGTGGGGTGTAAACTTGGGGAAAACAGATGTCACTCTGGGCAGGAACCTGCCGGGTGGAAGACGTGATTTTAACAAGGCTTCTGGCTCGGAGCTGACATGACAACAACTGCCAGTCTTGTCACTCTACCAGTCCATTCAACCTAACCCTATGAGAAACACAAAATGAGGCAACACTTCACATTAATGACACGGTTGCAACTTTATGTGAAGTGTAAGCCAAAATCATATTCTCTCCTCACAAAGTCCGACAACTAACGCAAGACTCAATGCTTAGTAATGTCCTTGCTCATTCTCTTAAGAGTTCCTAGTACTTCAGTTGGCAGAGAGAGGAGAGAGAGGGAGAAGGCTGTGTGTGAGCGAGAGAAATATGACTCGGCAAACCGGCCTCCAATTTCAATAAGAGCCCGGACGATTTACAAGGGCCCCTCATCGAGCTTGTTCCCCTGAAGCGTGGGCTTGATACACGACCGATGCCCATCCGCCATGGCACGCCTCACCGCCCTCTGCAGAAATCCCGCCGTGCCAAGACAAATACGCCCGCTCAGTAGCATTTCAAACAGATGCATAGCACCACGGCAGACTTTTATGACCTGCCATGCCAGGAGTATTCACGTTCACATACCCTCAGGAGAGCTATAGTATATTTAGTTTAGACAAGATGCCTTTAAGCACTCCATTCCACCTATATATCCCACCTTACAGCCACCAAAAGACACTGGACCACAAGAGCTACTTATTTTACAAGCCGTTTCATCGAATTACTACATCTAACGATTTGCTATATTACAGTTTGTTCATGTTATTTATCTTATTAAGTTAGAGCATTGAGGAGCATGAAAATGGCTTCCAAATGTCCCCTGACATACAAAGGTACTACAAAAGCGCTGGCAACAATAAAGTGTGTAACAGCTCACAGACCATTGACTTTAAGCTTGTGCATGTTGTGCGAAGCAGCACATACTTCTGGGGGGGGGAGGGGGGTTTGTGGGTTACCGAGAGTGAACCTGCAAACAGAGATAGCAAACTTTCCACTGGGAGGTGAAAGCTCTATCCCAAACACCCCGATGTAAAACGCAACACCTGATACCAAGGGATCGGTTTCTAGCACATACCTTCTCCAGGTGCCTGCTCTAAGCTGCTTTTGGGTGGGGGAACTATGGAGGGAAGGAGGGAGGGGAAAGGAGGGTGGGGGTACATGTTTTCAACAGATCTCTACAAATCCCTAAAAGGTCATGTAAGAGAAGCAAATTCCTCGACAGCTGTGTTCCTCTGATCAGATCTCCAGGAGAATAGCCAGAGAAAAAGTTAGTGGCCAAAAGGTCCTAGACACAGAATTGACAAATCCTCTTCATAATACCCATGTGGCCGGCCTTGCAACCACATTTTGATCGACTGTAACATTTTGGACAACCGGAGTTGATTTTATAGCCACTGAAGGATGTGTCATCATTAAACCACAAAAAGCATGAAAAACATCTTGACAGGTAGGGCTTGTCAGGGCTTCAACGGCACCGCACTGTTTCTCTGTCAAGACAACGTGATTCACACCCCAGCCCAACGTCAAGAGACAAGTCTGTCACACAATGGAGTGTTTGTGTGCTCGCTGCGAGTCCGCCAGCTGTGAGATCACGAGGGCCTTGACACAGCACAGACATAAAACAGACAGTGGAAGGCGAACAACATCTCCTTGCGAACGCTGGCCACCTCTCACTTATTTCCTGTAATCGTTAAAAGGTAGGCTTAAAACAATAACAATGAGGAGAGAGAGAGTCCTTCACCTCAATATTTTTTCCCCCCATGTTGAACTTGACTTTACGGTCTCCGTGTTGAGTGTGCCACAACAGGGTTGGGTTTGTCTTAGCCGATTTTTATTTGACAGTCCGGCTCTTGCCAGGGTGGCCAACCATGAATCAGGTAGCATGCCTTCGATAAATCTCACTTGAAGAAATTGATTCAAACCTGGACTAAAATCCTCGATCATTTGTCCAATAGAAAACAAGTTGCCGCCATTCATGACTAAATGGTAGAATTGTTCCTGGTCTTGTCCTTTATATTTGATATAAAAACACATATTGGCACTAGTGCTGATATTCTTACATTCAATATCACATTCTCAATACTAATCACAATGGGTGAAATCCTAACTTGAAATCTGCATATGTGTAACTTAGATTTTCACGTAAACTACGCATTGATGTCAATGGGAGATTAGCCCCAGAATTGTTATTACATTACAATGTGTATTACATCCTGCATCTTCTATGTATTCTACCATAAAATTACTATTATAGAGTACGTGTTGTTTATTTGCAACCATAATCAGTACTGTTTGTCTCACCTCTGCTCCGGAGTACTTTTCCGTTCGGGTCACCAGGTCATCCAGACACATGTCCTGGTCCACTGGCATGCTGCGGAGCTGCAGCGTGAAGATTTCCCGTCGCGTGGGGCCGTCCGGTAGAGGGACGTACACTATCCGGTCCAGTCGACCCGGACGCATCAGGGCCTAGGCAACAGAAGTGAGGGAAATGAGCTGTTAGTCATGTGTGTGTGATTGTCTCTACTGCTGGGTGACAAACATCCCTTTGAGGATGGAGTCTTCATCAATCAATCAATCAATAAATACATCTTTCCACCTATCCTTCTCTCTTACTCCCTCCATCCATCTCTCTTGTTAGGAACCTGAGATAGAAGAATTCGATGCACTGATTGCAGGTGTGGTAAACTTGCCCTGAAGCAAGGCCTGATTTGCACAATTTACCTCAGTTCATATCAAGCGTGAAGATTATTATTCCAAATGGAGGCCATGTGCAGTCTCAGGAGGACCATATTCAATCAAAGTCCACACCATACGCTGGTTTCCAAGGTACAGAAAAACAACACTGGATGAAAAAAATGCACATTTGAACTATTGTTTACCATGTGAAACAGAAGAAAGAAAAATCGCAACTGAATATTAGTTCTAACACGTTGTCTTGCAGTAGAGGTAAGAATACTGTTTTGGTTTATCTCTGAGAAAGAAAAGATGAAGGGAACTATTCTGAACTAGTTTGTTAGGAAGGCATTTAGTCCTTCAATATTGACTGAAGGCCGTCATTGCTCTTGGAAAGGAAGTCAACATGGCTAAACACAGCAGGATCATCAGTCGCAGGGGCAAACAGAATAACTTCCCTCCCCACAACCTAGTGCACGGGTGGGTGGGCTAGATTTAGATTTAGCCGCGGGTCGACTTTTGTTTGGAGCGAATAGTCGGCGCTGGAAAATAATAATAATAATTTGTACACTGCAAATTGACCACAACTAATCCTAAACAGAGATTGTATTTGAAAATAACAAACATTTCATATCTTGATTACATTGTGACACGAATCTCAAAGCTAAATTCCAATTATTTTACCAAAAACTAAAATCCGAAAAAACTAAATATATAAAAAATATGTTGCCGACCCATGGCCTAGTGCATCCCAACGACCCAAAAATATCCCTCCAACCACTGCGGTCTCTCTTCCCTGATGGCATAGAGGGACAGTTGGCTGCTCAGCACAGACAGACGGGCCTGCAGAGGTGGAAGTAATGTATGTGCCTCTGGTGAGCAGTGGCCTAGCCCACCGCCTTTCAACTTGTTGTTTACATCCTGGTCACATCCCCTGCTATAACCTTCTGGATATACAAAGGACTTTCAAGCCCAGAGACTTCCTTCCTATATGTACATATTTAAAATCTGTCTGCGCTTCCCTGTGCGGAACGTTTGCAAATGGGGGGGGAAAAAATTGACGTAACCATAACAGTCTGGCTAACAAATTAACGATGTATCACGAGAGGATCATTTTTTTGTTGTCCAGATTCCTCCACTTGGATCCGCCCTGCTATGCGCTAACAACATGAATAGGAGGACAACAATGTCACTGTGATTAGGATGGGGGAGATGAATAGGCCCCAGGGCCACTGCCAAAGGAAAATAATAAAGGTCCATGCTGGCTAGGGGACAGAGTAGCTTGACAACGTGTGTCTGGAACAAAAACACGTGAGGCTCTCTCTTCTTTGTCATCTCTCTTCCCACGAGGGGGACAGAGGGGGGCCTGTGGTTGATTGTCGCCGAAGTGCGTACTCCGCTCCACTGTGGACGTGCCAGGGACACTTCCGGAGTTGCTCTCCCTGGAAGTATGTGGCGGCCGCATGCAAGCGCAAACTTGCCGACCCCTCACACACACAGGCAGACAGACACACAACCTACAGGGCCTCCACAATTCAACTACCCTAACAGGGCACACCGGGAAGAACTGAGTGTTAAGATGATCTAGCTCAACATGCTAAATCCATTTACGTTTGTTAACCCTAGATGTTGCTTGCAACAGATTATCGGGGTATTTCCTACAAGCAAAGTTGCACGCTTTCTCTACCATAAAAACACACACATTCACACGTGTACAAAAAGCTACACATGCACACTCCCAACTATCCAGGTGCTCACACAAACAGACCAACTCTGGGCTGTTGAGACTGCTAAACTCATTTGACTTCCCTGGAGACAAAGGTCTTTTTTCTGGTCCTCTCAGGAAGAGCAGGGGCCCATCCATCACTTAACAAGATACACTTCCTGTTTTCAAGGATCCGGGGGGGGTGGTGCAGGACCCCAAAAGAAAAATACTTGGCTTGGCATGTCGGGCAAGCGTTGACGGGCTCTTTCGTAACGCCATCCTTCCACCTGAAGCCTTGGCTTGACAGCAGAAAGACCGTGATGGAGGGGGGACGAAGGGGAGGGGGGGCGGGAGGAGAGACAGGGAAGTATAAAGACAGCTGGCGCAGAGGACACTGACAAAACCCACTATAACCTCATGCTAACAACTCTCAAACGTCACAGAGAAGAAACACTGCAGTTATTGGTGAATAAGGTACCTATATTCAAAGTATGAGGTTATCACAGTAGCCCATATTCTTCTCTGAGTTAACTATTAAGAGAAATAGTTACACTGATCATGAACCTCTGCATCTCAACATGGTGACATCGAATGGGAACTTTCCACCAAGTACTTAAAAAGTCAGGATACAGTATAGTGGCTTCAGTCCGCCTGATCAAAACAGGGCGAAAAAAAGCCTCGCTCGCTCTCTGCCAGCCAAGTTTCACTGCCGATAACAACAGTAATCCTTCCAGAGATTGCGATCCTCCTCTAGAAGTGAATACGCTGTAACGACAGATGACTTCCTATCTCTGAAGGCCACTACCTCTCTATAACCGGTGAAAAATGCTGGGAATCCAAGCCTCTGAACATTTCCAGTCAAAAGTTGGGACACACCTACTCTTTCAAGGGTTTTTCTTATTATATATTTTTTTACTATTTTCTGCATTGTAGAATAATAGTGAAGACATCAAAACTATGAAATAACACATATGGAATCATCTAGTAACCAAAAAAGTGTTGAACAAATGCACTGTAGGCCTACTGAACCTTTCCAAATCATGTCCAATAAATTGAATTTACGACTGGTGGAGTCCAAGTTGTAGAAACAGCTCAAGGATGATCAATGGAAACAGGATGCATCTGAGCTCAATTTCGAGTCTCATAGCAAAGGGTCTGAATAATTACGTAACTAATGTATTTCCGTTTAAAAAAATATATAAATGTGCAAAAAAAAAAATTATAATAATTGCTTTGTCATTATGGGGTATTGTGTGTAGATTAATGAGGATTTTTAAAAATGTAATACATTTTTGAATAAGGCTTTAATGTAACAAAATTTGGAAAAAGTCAAGGGGTCTGAATACTTTCCGAATGCACTGTATGTGGTTCAGTAGGCCTACAGTATATGTGGTTCAGTTGGCCTACAGTATATGTGGTTCGGTAGGCTTATATGTGGTTCAGTAGGCCTATATGTGGTTCAGTAGACCTACAGTATATGTGGTTCAGTAGGCTTATATGTGGTTAGGCCTATATGTGGTTCAGTAGGCCTATATGTGGTTCAGTAGGCTTATATGTGGTTCAGTGGGCCTATATGTGGTTCAGTAGGCCTATATGTGGTTCAGTAGGCCTATATGTGGTTCAGTAGGCCTATATGTGGTTCAGTAGTGTACTTTTCATGGTGTTACCATGCATCATGCTCCAATCAACTGAGCCATCAAATCCACATACAGAATCCTTTATTCATGCCACATCCTTTTTTTATGCTCGATTGTTATCTTCTTCTTTGAAAGGGACATTTCCCAACGCTGGTTGGCTGGGAGTATGGCTGGCTGAGACATTAGTTGAGTCTGTTCCCTGCCCCAAAGGCATCCGCTCTATGTGGTTTCCTAAACCTGTCAGTCTGCAATCCGCAGAGGCCCCGGTGACTCACTCACTTCCACGGTGGAGATACATGGGCCACCCTGCAACTATGCTGGCTGGGGACACTACAGAGATAAAGTGGGACCACAACAACGCACACCGTGCAGCTGGTCCACACCATCAGACCAGGGGGGTGCATAGGAGATGGTGTCTTCAGGGAGGGCAGGGGACAGGAGTGGGGGGGCAGGCAGTAGGAGTTGGTGCCACCCAATAACATTGTGGAGAGGGTTAGAAAAGAGAGAGAGGCAGAGGAAGGGAGAAGCAACCGAGAATTGGGATCAGATCAAAATATTAGAGGCTTTCAGTCTGATTTTGCCCTCGAGTCAAACTTAATTAGGTCAGGCGACGCCACGATGTCCAAGAAGTGATTGCTCCGGTACCTGTCAACCCCTTATGGCACCTGCTGCCCCAATCACAGTCTGTTGCAGAATGTTTACACCTAGCCATTGTGATTAGATCTTGCAGGACCAGAACCACAGGACGCATTGGTTCACCGCTGACCACAAACACCTGTCATGTTCCTTGGTCTGTCTTAGAGTGTTTGGGAATTAACGGAAGCACCACGTTAACATAGGCCCCTCTTTTAGGAGGTGTGTGTGTGTGTGTGTGACAGGTGGGGTTCACTGTCACATACCGGGTGCGGACCAGGTGAGAGAGTGGGCTGGTAGGATGGTAGCAGCTGCATCCCACTGTTATGGGGATGCCTCCTAGGGGGGGACGGGGGAGGTCCGAGCTAACACGGCCACAGCTGCTGGGTGTGTAGTTAAAATTGCCAGGCTCTAAACAACCCCCTGAGCACCTCACACCTCTTGCAACACTCACACAAAATGGCCGCCGTCAAAAAGTGTCTACATTTATTTGGATAGGACACAAAAATAGCCAAAACAAACGTTAAACACAGAAATAAATGGACATGTGGGTTAAGTGGGAGTGGGGGAGTGAGACACCAAAAAAAAGGTGAAGAAAAGGAAAGGAAATTAGGCTGAGCCCCGTTGAAATGTCAGGTCACTGGAGCCCGGAATAAAATAGCAGTAAAGCGGCTGCCATAAAATACATGTATGTTTGCTTACCAGAGAGGTGTATCCTGTGAGCTGTCCTGTCCACAGTTCACAGTATAATTATAAGGGTATTGCGTTAGGTGTAAACTATCAATGTCTGGTTTCCATAATCCGTCAGAACCCATAAAGTGGCCTGGTTTGACGTGGTGGCCCTTGCGCCGGCCAACTCGTTACCAGCGCCTCCCCTCTCAAAATGTCAGAAATATTTATCTTGTCTTTCACTACTCTGCCTTGCTTCTTTCTCTGTTCACCCGCCTCTCCCTCTCTCGCGGTCTTGTCAAACATAAATGCTTTCAGTGCTCCCCCCCCTCAAAACTGTCCCCCTTTTTACAGTACCAGCCTCCTTCTGGGGGGTATGGGGGATGACGGACGAAAGCAAGGGCTTCCGAATTTCATTTAACAAGCAAAAGTCCAGTGACAACAAACAGAGCGGATCTGAGGGTGCTGGGTACAGGGGGCGAAGGAAATGTCTTCACAGCTGTGAATAGTTACAGCCTCCCCCCCCCCCACCCCCCCCTGTGGCTCCCCCCTCATGATAACCAAACATAAAAAATACATTTAGTACAAGTGCTGCAGGTTGCACTTCACCATCCTCTCAGCCACAGACCCCCTCGTGGAAACGTACCCCCGCCTCCCCTTTACAAGTTCTAATTAGAGGGTTGACAGTCCCCTATGGTGTGTGCAGAACTGCCACTCCAGCCAGACCTGTCACATAACCCTGCAGACAGACGGACACAACCACAGATTTATTTTCCTCCATCTCCCCCTTTTGGTACATTCAAGTTCCTCATAACTTCTGTCACACTGCGATGTCCCGTTGTATGCCTCAGCTTGTGTGTGGGTTGGGGGGGGGGGGTGTAAGTGGGGGAGTCTTCGGGGAGAAATTAGACGACTATTCATAAAACTGACTGCTGAAAGTACAGTACAGTGCTGACTGTTTTTGAGATATGCAAATAACGTGGAAAAGCTCTCAAACCGAAGTACAGAAAATCTGACTGTCAAGATTTCAAGTTTTACGTTTTTATGGTCACATGCACAACTACAGTGAAATGCCTTTCTTGCTGGCTCTTTCCCAACAATGCAGTAATAAATAAATACAAAATTAAACATGAGAAATAAAAATAAGAAGAACACGAGAAAGTAAGTAAGCTATATACAGGGTCAGCGCAAATACCGTGTTTACAATGTGCATGGACACTGGAGTGGGAGGGTTAGATATCGTTTGGCATGGCAAACTCAACAAAATATAACTACGCACCCGAGGTTCCAAATGCCAAGCGGAGTCAAGAGCTGCATGAGGGGTAAAGATCTAACGAGGGGGAGAGGCGAGAGGGGTGGCCACCCCGCCAAGACTGCTAATAGGGCATGGGAAGAAGTGCTGTTGTGGGGGACAGGGGGGACGTGGACCGGGCCTGGGTACAGGGGTGGGGGGGGGGGTGACCCAGCTCTCCCCAACCCTCCCTGCTCCCCCTTCGCCTCCAGCCAGACTGCAGGTGCCAGCCCACCTCAGGGTCCCCGCCAGGCTCTCATTAAGCCCGGTGCCATTCAGCTGGCTCCTAACACGCAACCCTGAGCGCATTGTGTTTCTCTGGCGGCCCTTGTCCTCCTCCTCCTTCTCTCAGCCACGTAGGAGTGATGGAAAAAGAGGACTTTTAAGAGAAGGAGTTCAAGGGGTTTTCTTTTTCTTCATTTGGTGTTTTAATATGAAGGCTTCAGGTGTGATGTAGTCTTGGTGGCTATCACCTTGGTTTGCATTTGTTTTTGTCTGTCACACCAGCACTCCCTCGTGCTCCCAGACGCCATTATCGTCACAGTCATCACCGGCATCAGACACAGGTCAGCCTGCTGGCAGGGTGCTGAAAGAATCACCTCAGCTTCCTGAATACACGCACACACTCAATAGTTTCGAAAACATACCCGTGAAACACATACAGCCTCAAGCTTGCACACACACACACACACACACACAGGCACGCACTTGCAACACACGCGCTCTCACTCACATCGAGACCTACTTACGTGCATACACACAGAGAGACAAACATAAACACACACATTGCTGAGTGACGAGGCTGACTCAGTCGGATCAGTTTCCACTTCCGTGAAATATAAACATTAGCTTGTTTACCCTTTACCCCAGTGGTATTTAAACTTTTTCAGCAGGGACCCCATTTTTTCTGCACTCATTTCTGGGGAACCGATTTTTTTAGTAAGACTTTCTCGCGACCCCACCCCAAATCTAATGACACAACCTTAAAACTGGTTAATTTAGATTTTTACATTTAACAAATAACATTAAATTAATTATATTTTCATCTCTTATCAAATTAAAAGAAACCAATTAATATATTTACTCCATAAACCGTATCTTTGCTAAAAAACGTTTGTAAATTGTCCCACACAATAATCTGTACTCTTCATTTTTTGTTTCTTAAAAAAAAAAACACGTAAAAAAACATGTATTTTATTTTGGTGACTCTACTGCAGTTCCCCCACGACCCCACCAGGGGTCATGACCCCAACTTTGAATACCACTGCTTTATCCCAAGCTGAGACTATGGTGAGAGTCCTGTGTGTGTGTGTGTGTGTGTGTGTGTGTGTGTGTGTGTGTGTGTGTGTGTGTGTGTGTGTGTGTGTGTGAGATAGAGTGCGAGAGAGAGAGATGACATAAAGAGTACTCTTTCTCCCACTCCATAATCCTTCCATCCTGTCCCCTTCCTTTGGTCTGGCAGGAGTCCATGAGCACCAATTGAGTCTGCCAGGCAAGGACAGGGGTGGACGGAGGGACAGGGGGAGCATCCAAAGGGGTGGGTACCTGTGGATGTAGGAGGCAGAAGGGGGTGGGTGGGGGCAAGTAGACCGGGAAACCCTGTCAACAGGCTTAATTAAGAAAAAAAATATCTGGGCTATATCTAGCTCTCAAAATAGCAATTAGCTGCCCCAGTGTTTGAACATCCAGAAAAAGAGAGGGAGTGAGAGAATGAAAGAGATTAAAAAATCCCCCTGCATGTGAAGACCTGTGTCGGATTTCGAGGTAGACAAGGTCATCTTCTCCCTGTTTTCAATGGCTCGGCCCCGTAATCAGACCCTGCGCGAGGGCGACAAACCTGTTTTTGTCACAACGGAGTGCCCACTTGGTTTACATGCCCATTGTGTACACAACACCTCTGCCCTTCTCCTGCCCTCCCCAAACACACCCCACCCCCAACCTCCATCTTCCACCTGACGCCTGAACAGACGCCTGACACTTACCTGTCTAGCTATTCCTCCACCACACACCATCCCACCCCATGCCACCAACCAGAGAACCTGCCCCCCTTTCGAAAGCCGCGCAATATCATTGGCAGAGTGTTGCTCCGTACATCCGTACAACGCTCAGTATGTTTGTAATTGTGTACCCTATCATTCCGGCTGGTAATCCCTACCAGCTGCCTCCCTCCCTCCCCCGTTTTTCCTGGCCCACTCCAACCCTCCCTCCCCCCGTACTGCAGAAACACTGAAGCTCCACTCCAAGTGTGTTCAACGGGCCCCGGTGGATACACCCTGTTGACAGTGCCAAGCCTTTTATGCACTGAAAACACAGTATTCCCTTTCAGCCACAGAGAGGATGGGGGGGGGGGATCAAGGACAGCACCTTGACAGACTCCAAACTTCAAAATCTCTTTCCTCATATCTTCAAGTAGAGAGCAAGAAGGAGAGAGTGAATTGAGAAAGAGAAGCACAACAAAAAATGTACGCACAAAAGAGTGCATAATTAGGACAGGATATGGTAGGAGAGGGAGCTCTGGGGTAAAAAGAAAAAGAGAAGCAGGCTGGCTGGGGTCGCTTTCCCAGAAAGCCAAGCTGCGATACCCGACCCGTTTGAATGGAAACCAGATAATCTGTTAACACAAGGAATGGCCCAGATCCTGCCTGCAGACTGACATGGATAGGTTGGTTCCTGTTCCAATCCGCTGCGGTAGCAGTGTGTGCTTGCAGTGTTGCCAAGGCAACCGGGTGTTCCGGCCAAACTCTTCTCCCCACAGATGGGAGGGCAGGAGGCGTAAAACAACAGGTGGAACTTCCAGACAGGCACAGTAGGGGCACCTCACAAACCGAACACTGTGGTGGTGGGGCAAAACATACAGCAGGCGGAATAAGTTGAAGACCCCATCCAGCACAGTGCCTTGCTATACTAGCCATGTTACTCCTGTACTCATATCAAGTACGAAGTACCCAAATTAATATCAATAAAGGTACAATTTAGAACTTCTTTCAGCTATTTTTCACTGTGCTAAGCTCCATTGCTGTTATTTTGTACAAAATAATGTTGGTTAAAGTTGTTCAAGCCTGCGACCGACTGTTCATGCATTCAGCTCCCCAACCCTTCCACATACTGACACGTTAACTGAAAAGACAACACCAATCGTAGAGTAGTAGGTTTGTCGATTTGCCTCCAGTGTGCGTGGGGTAGCATCCGAATGTCATGGCACTGTAAGGATCAAGTTTGGTTGGCATCCATTGAGCGGCCCATGGTACCATAAAGCTATTATTTACAATGGCCTTAACAACTATATAGGTTCCGGCTGAGGTTAACAGGAGGCCATGCCACTAAATCAAGCTATGCAAAGGTAGCTATTTCAGCCTCTTTCTCCCAACCACATTCATATTTTAAGAGCTGTGACTCAGGGCCGGCCCGCCTATTAGGCAGGATTAGGCAGCCGCCCAGAGCTAAACTGACCAAGACGCACCTCCAACAACACTTTACATAATTCTGCTCCAAAACAATGAAAACTTCTCTCACCCAGTGGTATATGGGCTATTAAGGTGAGCGCTGATGCCGCCCCATGATAAGAAGTGCCCACTTTGCCAAAGGCAGGGGCGCAAAATATGCATCTCATCCATTCCCAGCGCGCCACTCCATGGTGCGGTTGGAATAACGCAGGGCTGTGGCGCTCCACCAACGCTCCGTCAAAGTCATCTAACATAAATCATGTCGCCTATACGTTAGAAAGAGTATATACATCTACTGTACAAAACATTAAGAACACATGACATAGACTGACCAGGTATGAATGCTGGTGAAAGCTATGATCCCCTATTGATGTCACTTGCTAAAGCCACTTCAATCGGTGTAGATGAAAAAAATATGGATTTTTAAGACTTGAGACAATTAAGACATGGATTGTGTATGTGTGCCATTCAGAGGGTGAACGGGCAAGACAAAAGATTTACAGCAGCTTGCGAAAGTATTCACCCACCTTGGCATTTTTCCTACTTTGTTGTCTTACAAACTGGAATTAAAATAGATTTTTTGGGGGTTTGTATCATTTGATTTACACAACATAACTACCACTTTGAAGATGCAAAATATTTTTATATTTTGAAACAAACAAGAAATTATACAAAAAAACAGAAAACTTGAGCGTTGCATAACTATTCACAACTATTCAGCAAATACAGCTGCAAGTCTCTTGGGGTATGTCTCTATAAGCTTGGCACATCTAGCCACTGGGATTTTTGCCCATTCTTCAAGGCAAAACTGCTCCAGCTCCTTCAAGTTGGATGGGTTCCGCTGATGTACAGCAATCTTTAAGTCATACCACAGATTTTCAATTGGATTGAGGTCTGGGCTTTGACTAGGCCATTCCAAGACATTTAAATGTTTCCTCTTAAACCACTCGAGTGTTGCTTTAGCAGTACGCTCAGGGTCATTGTCCTGCTGGAAGTTGAACCTCTGTCCCAGTCTCAAATCTCTGGAAGACTGAAACAGGTTTCACTCAAGAATTTCCCTGTATTTAGCGCCATCCATCATTCCTTCAATTCTGACCAGTTTCCCGGTCCTTGTTGATGAAAAACATCCCCACAGCATGATGCTGCCACCACCATGCTTCACTGTTGGGATGGTGTTCTCGGGGTGATGCGAGGTGTTGGGTATGCGCCAGACATAGCGTTTTTCTTGATGGCCAAAAAGCAACATTTTAGTCTCATCTGACCAGAGTACCTTCCATATGCTTGGAGAGTCTCCCACATGCCTTTTGGCGAACACCAAACATGGTTGCTTATATTTGTCTTTTAGCAATGGCAATTTTTCTGGCCACTCTTCCATAAAGCCCAGCTCTGTGGAGTGTACGGCTTAAAGTGGTCCTATGGACAGGTACTCAAATCTCCGTTGTGGAGCTTTGCAGCTCCATCAGGGTTATCTTTGGTCTCTTTGTTGCCACTCTGATAAATGCCCTCCTTGCCTGGTCCGTGAGTTTTGGTGGGCGGCCCTCTCTTGGCATTTAATGGTGCTCCATGGGATGTTCAAAGTTTTTTATATTTTTTTTATAACCCAACCCTGATCTGTACAACTTTAAAAAATAATGTCGACCCCTAATCTTAGTCCATGTAACTTATTGTGTGATTTGTTAAGCCATATTTTACTCCTGAACTAATTTAGGCTTGCCTAAACAAAGAGGCTGAATAATTATGCAACGACTATATTTGAGTGATACATTTTTTATTAATCTTTTAAAAATGTTTTCTTCCACTTTGACAGAGTATTTTGAGCAGATTGTTGACCAAAAAAATGACAATTATATCCATTTTAATCCCACTTTGTAATATAGCAAATTGTGAAGAAATCTTGCAAGGCACTGTAAAATTCAACTAATGCGAGTGCACCGGACTCTACCATATGGACACATTGATAGGCCTCCACCGTGAGCCATTTGCAGCTAAAGAAATGAGCGCATGGAACTCAGAGATAGCCTATAGGCCAAATAACTTCCATCGTCATCTAAGTAAAAAAATAGATAAAGCTGACAAATAAAAACAGTAGAAAATATCCTGATGAAAGTTCAGGTTCTTTCGATCACATTCATCTATCTACTCCGCCTGTCTGCCTCCCTTTCTATCTGTCTTGACTTGAGCTATCTAGTGAAGTGCAACATTGTATCAAATCAATCAACTGGGTTAGTCCCAAAGCTGTCAATAGCGAACTTGCAACATTGTATCAACTTGCCTATTCCTGGCCCTCAGAGTTTCCTGTGCCAGTGAGCTCGGGACATACAACTGTTTTTACACTATGGAAAACTGTTCAGGCATTTTATGACATTTCCACTGGATATACGGGATCCTCAGAGAATGATATTTTGCTCTTTCACACCATGGCTTGATGACTATTGAGGGGGAGTGTGGGAAAGATTTTTCAAATACTATGAGGAACAATTAGCCTGTCATTCGCAATGGATGTAAAAAAACAGACTTTGTTTACTTACTGTGTAAGGTGAAGAAAAAATGACTGAGAAGCTCAGTAGGGGTGGTCAGAAATCAGACATCCCCAAATGGGCACTTTGCGCACAACAGGCCAGGAATCCTACATTATGAATTCTCAGAGATATGCGTCTATATCACCTCCACCCAGCCCTCCCTTTCTTCTTGTCTCAACATTTCAAATTATACTCAAAGACACATTATCTTTACACATATTTCAGATGCTTTTCACCGACAGCCTCAACTCAATCAGCTAGGCCTATTGCCACGCATGCTCTGTCAGGTATCTGGACTATAACGCCAATGCAACTACAAACCACACGGATAGGCATTCATAAAAGTGCATTGCGGGGCGACACTGTATAGCTTAGGTTACTATTCTACTTTTTCGGGATAGGAGGACGACAATTTTTTTTGTCTCGCCTAGGGCGGCGTATCGGCCTCCTGTGACTTTACAACAAGGAACAAATCTGAGCAATAAATGCCTAACACCTGACCCTCGTTCTATCCCAGCCTCTTTGTGATAATCACATATCTGAGCATGTGAAAAAAAAAGCATCTACAAAGCCCTTTTCCCTGTCTCCACCTCCGCTCCTCTGCTTCAAGAGCAAGGCGGCGCAACATTCTGCACCGTACGGGTTCAAACATCCCCTTCCTCCAAAGGGGAAGCAATTTCATTGTGTTCTCTGAGATAATTGCCAATCCTTTAAATGAAAGGGTTTTCTTGGTGCTGGGGTAATTACTAGATGCGCAGCAAGGGTCTGGTGAAGGGAAGAAAACATGACAGGCAGGTATTAAAATTCAGAGGGCGGGACAGGAAGGAAGTTGAGAGAGGGATGTGTTGAAAGAGAGAGAAGGAAGGAGGGGGAGGCGTGCTGTGCACCAGGGCTGGTCCTGTGTAGCCACCGTTTGGGGTTGAGGGAGGACATGTTTATGGTCGGAGGGTTGGGCCTTTTTTGATCCGGGTAAGCAACCCTCTGCCAAGTGCTGAAGACACATCTGCTCCCGAACCCTCCTTTGCAGTGGAACATGATTTATGTGGTGATCATTGACCTCTTTCCTAAATCATTGATCTTTTTTTAGGAACTTCCCATTGAAATATAATGCAGCTAAGATGAGCTGAGCTACTTGGCTAGTCTTTTGGTGAGCAGAGATGACTACGAGCACAAAAAGAGAATTCCTTCACAGTTTGACTTGCACAATACGAGTTCACAGGATCTTGACAGTGTTTTACTGATGCCATTGCTACATCTGTACACTACTGACTTCAAGGTCTGAAGGAAGACTCCAGCCCGAAATGTTTTTTGAAGTAGACTAAGAGTAAGGATACAAATGCAAACATAAGAGTTCCCAGAACAGAGCCCTGTGAAACAAATTGAAAATATGGTCTGGGATTGGTGCTACATAGATACCACAGTGAGGAGAATGGGGATTGGAACAGGAATTGGGATGGGTCTAGGAAAAGTGCGCAATGAGGAAAGGACATGGATGTGGGGATCAGGAAGGCAATGCTGAATCACAGCTGAGGGGAGGAGGGCACTAAAGGGCCTCACTGGGTGTGCGGCACCAGCTGTTGTCTAATTGTGTCCTGTCATTCAGAGTGATTTGCACCTCTGTCTCTCTTTATTTCGTACCCCTTCACTCTCTACTTGCCCTCTCGCTCCTCCACTTTTCTCCCCTCGGGTTTCTTTCCGCCTCCCTTTCTGTCTATCCTAAACCGACCGCCTGTCACCAACGTTTATTTTCATCAAGGACAACTCAATAGCATTAGATCGTTTTCCTTATAACGTGGCTAGCATGACCAGCATTTTCCGATAGATAGACGACAAGGTCATTCATCGCAAAAACTTATCAGGAGTCGTTCAATTAGAAAGCACATGTCGTTCAATCAAAAGTATCAACACGAAGAAGCGTAGTAACGTCTTGTATGTAGTAACGTCTTGTATGTAGTAACGTTTTGTATGTGTGCATCTGGATAGTGGAAGTCCAGACCACATCATTCCATCTCGTGAAAGAACGATCCAATAAACGTTTTTCATTTCATATAGCACATTTCCTTTTTTATCTCTGTCTAGACATACAGAGACAAAGCACTTCTGCAGTGTTGCCAGGGAGTTACCTGTCCAAGGACTCTGGCTTGGAGAAAGGTGTGTTTATTGTCAAGCAATGGTAAAGAGGGGCAGACAGCACAGGGAGGAGGGAGGGTTAAGGCGTGAAACAATAGCCCCACTCAAGAGGAGGAGGAGGCCCGTAAGGGAAGCATTTTTCTGCAATTTGAGAAAGTGGAATCTGGTCAAATTGGTGTGTTCCGAGTTTCGATCGCATGAGGTATGTGAAGGGCAAGCGGGTGGAGGGTGGCCCTAATTTATACTTTGATACTTTTCAGGGGTTAGGGGTGGGGTTGGGTGGTGGTAGCAAAGCCTCACTAGTGCTGAGCAACATTCCAGATCAGACTGGCTGTCGCCATGGTGATGACTGAGGGGGCAAGCTTGGACAACGCAGGAGAGAGTGGACCCGGCAACAGATATAGTGACAGACTGCGCCACAAGCTACAAAACAGACTCCAGCCGCAAGGTCAATCATTCCAACTAGCATTATCATTCTTTACGCCAGACAGACAATATTGGATTACAACAGAGTAAAACTGATAGCGGAAACAGTGCATATTTACAATACAAACCGAAACACTCATATTGTGTCATTGACCTAATACCAGTACCCCTCTGATCCATATTCATTTACTTTGGTATTAATTACCTAATCAATATGTGCCTGTGGTATACTGTTGCGCCCTCGACAACTACTGTGATTATTATTATTTGACCATGCTGGTCATTTATGAACATTTGAACATCTTGGCCATGTTCTGTTATAATCTCCATCCGGCACAGCCAGAAGAGGACTGGCCCACTCCTCATAGCCTGGTTCCTCTAGGTTTCTTCCTAGGTTTTGGCCTTTCTAGGGAGTTTTTCCTAGCCACGTGCTTCTACACCTGCATTGCTTGCTGTTTGGGGTTTTAGGCTGGGTTTATGTACAGCACTTTGAGATATCAGCTGATGTAAGAAGGGCTATATAAATACATTTGATTTGATAGATCTCTCTTTCAGTGCTGGCCAAAGAACCTATGGAATACCACCATTATGAACATAACCAATGTGGTAGAGCCTACAATTGTCCATACTGTATAGTTATTTAAAGAAATGCAATGTCGATTTGTATTTGATTTATTTAACCATTATTTTACCAGGTAAGTTGACTGAGAACACATTCTCATTTACAGCAACAACCTGGGGAATAGTTAGAGGGGAGAGGAGGGGATGAATGAGCCAATCGTAAACTGGGGATTATTAGGTGACCATGATGGTTTGAGGGCCAGATTGGGAATTTAGCCAGGACACCGGGGTTAACACCCCTACTCTTATGATAAGTGCCATGGGATCTTTAGTGACCAAAGAGAGTCAGGACACCCGTTTAACGTCCCCACCCAAAAGACGGCTGCCTACACAGGGCAACGTCCCCAATCGCTGCCTTGGGGGCATTGAGTGCCTCCTACTGGCCCTCCAACACCACTTCCAGCAGCATCTCCAATCCAGGGACCGACCAGGACCATCTGAATAATCTGACACTGCTCTTTCCAAGACACTCACTCTCAGTACACTAGACTCAAACCAGCAATAGTCGTAAATCCTGTTTTCAGAGACTTATATCTTCTATTTTACAAGAAGATATTAGTTGAAACTTTCCTGACCTTGGGCACTGTGCGTGAAACACCACACCATACACAAGTCTATTTCTGTATTTGTCTTACTGTAAACTCCTTGCAATTTAATTATACACTCCTGGTCTGTGACATGAATAGTGGTGTATATAGACACAAAAGTAGATGCTTATTGAAATGTACAAGAAGGAACTGGCTGATAATTCTTTTTAATTAGATAGGTAGTGGCTAGCTAAAAGCTACAGGCTAACTGTATATCTGTGTGGTGGCCAGCTCTGGTTGCTAATGGCTGGGTTAATGGTGCAAGTGCAGCAGCACTTGCCGTCTGACATTCTGTCATGTACGCTCATTTAAAACTCTGCCAACTAACCGCTCCTCCAGTTGTGTAACACTCCGGATCTAGGTGATTCCTTTCGGCATAAAAAAACACCCTGCGTTTCTAAAGATAGATAAACTGGCCTATTCGCATGCTGTTCTATTCTGTGGAATGATGATGACTTTGATAATGCAGTGTTGATAATGCAGCATTGATGGGCTGTGAAGAAATGTTTTACCACCTGAGCATAACAGCAGGCACATAACCCATGAACCTGCACAAAGTAAACAGGTAGAGACCCAGTACACACCCTTCGACACACACACCCTTCGACACACACGCAAAGATACACGCGTGCGCACACACACACACCTTTTCACAACACCTCACAGCCCATTTCCTGCTCCGGCAGCAGATTATCTCACTAGAAGAATGGCAGGATCTTTTCCCCTCCCCACCCCCACCTACCCTCCTCCCTCTCTCCCCCCACCTACCTACCCTCCTCCCTCTCTCCCCCCACCTACCCTCACCCCCCTCTCCAACCACCTACCATCCTTCCTCTCTCCCCCCACCTACCCTCATCCCTCTCTCCCCCCCCAATTCCCCCTCATCCCCCACCTACCCTCCTCCCCCTCTCCAACCACCTACCTTCATTCCTCTTTCCAACCACCTACCCTTCCCCCCATCCTCCTCCCTCTCTCTCCCACCCTTCTTCCCACAACCTACCCTCCTCCCTCTCTCCCCCCTACCTATCCCCCCCCCCCCACCTACTCTTCTCCCTCTCTCTGTACTTCGACGCAAGGTGAGGATCACAAAAGGAACACCTGGCAAATACGGATGTAGCCACCCTCGCCCCCCCCGACTCCCTTTTCAGAGGCGCTCGGCCCCACAGCCACAGGAATGGCAAACAAGACTTTCAGGAGGGCTCCGGCTCCCCAGGCTCGCCTTTCACACGACAGGAAGTGGCATTCAGACCCAGGAGCTGCATCTACATGTCCCACTCACTCCTCCAGAAACAACTACGTCTGGGTGAAAAAGTGAGTGAGTGAATGTGTGTGTATGTGTGAGTGAGTGAGGCAGAATGGGAGAAAGAGAGATAAAAGGGAGGGAGGAGGATAAAAGGAGGGAGGTAGGGAGAGGAAAGAGAGAAACAGGGATATACAGTGCATTCAGGAAATGTATTCAGACCCCTTCACTTTTTCCACATTTTGTTACAGCCTTATTCTAAAATTGATTAAATTATTATTTTCCCCTCATCAATCTACACAAAATACCCCACAAGGAAAAAGCAAAAAAAATGGTTTTGAGAACATTTTGCAAATGTATAAAATAGCAAAAACGCCTTCAGACCCTTTGCTATGATTTGGAAAGGCACACACCCGTCTATATAAGGTCCCCCAGTTGACAGTGGATGTCAGAGATAAAACCAAGCCATGAGATGGAAGGAATTGTAAAACTCAGAGACAGGATTGTGTCGAGGCACAGATCTGGGGAAGGGTACCAACAAATTTCTGTAGCATTGAAGGTCTCCAAGAACACAGTGGCCTCCATCATTTTTAAATGGAAGAAATTTGGAACCACCAATACTCTTCCTACGGCTGGCCGCAGCGCCAAACTGAGCTCCAGAGTTCCTCTGTGGAAATGGGAGAACCTTCCAGAAGGACAACCATCTCTGCAGCACTCCACCAATCAGGCCTTTATGGTAGAGTGGCCAGACGGAAGCCACTCCTCAGTGAAAGGCACATGACAGCCCGCTTTGAGTTTACCAAAAGGCACCTAAAGGACTCTCAGTCCATGAGAAACAACATTGTCTGGTCTGATGAAACCAAGATTGAACTCTTTGGCCTGATAGCCAAGCGTCACGCTCATCACCTGGTCAATACCATCCCTATGGTGAAGCATGGTGGTGGCAGGGACTATGAGAATGGTCAGGATCGAGAGAAAGATGAATGGCGTAAAGTACAGAGAGATCCTTTATGAAAACCTGCTCCAGAGCGCTCAGGACCTCAGACTGGGGTGAAGGTTCATCTTCCAACAGGACAACGACCCTAAGCACACAGCCAAGACAACGCATGAGTGGCTTCGGGACAAGTCTCTGAATGTCCTTGAGTGGCCCAGCCAGAGCCCAGACTTGAACCGTATCGAACATCTCTGGAGAGACCTGAAAATAGCTGTGCAGTGACGCTCCCCATCCAACCTGACAGAGCTTGAGAGGATCTGCAGAGAGAATGGGAAAAACTCCCCAAATATAGGTGTGCCAAGTTTGTAGCGTCATACCCAAGAAGAATCGAGGCTGTAATCGCTAGCAAAGGTGCTTCAACAAAGTACTGAGTAAAGGATCTGAATACTTAGATGGCATTTTTGCTTTGTCCTTATGGAATTTGCAGGCCATGGAAGAAATTGACATTTTAACCTTCCAGGAACTTTGTACAGATCCTTGCGACATGGGGCCGTGCATTATCATGCTGAAACATGGTGGTGGCGCATGAACGGTGGTGGCGCATGAATGGCACGACAATGGGCCTCAGGATCTAGTCATAGTACAGTGCCTTGCAAAAGTATTCACCCCCTTGGCGTTTTTCCTATTTTGTTGCATTACAAACTGTAATTTAAATTGATTTTTATTTGGATTTCATGTAATGGACATACACAAAACAGCCTAAATTGGTGAAGTGAAACAAAAAATATAACTTGTTTAATTTTATTTATTTTTTTAAATAGAAAAATAAATAAGATCTTGTGCAACCAACTACCTTCAGAAGTTACATCATTTGTTAAATAAAGTCCACCTGTATGCAATCTAAGTGTCACATGATCTGTCACATAATCTCAGTATATATACACCTGTTCTGAAAGGCCCCAGAGTCTGCAAAACCACTAACCTGTTGAGGACAAGGGGGTGCTGTTTTCACTTTTGGAGAAAATCGTATGATATTTAAACGGCCTCGTACTCAATTCTTGCTCGTACAATATGCATATTATTATTACTATTGGATAGAAAACAGTCTCTAGTTTCTAAAAGCGTTTGAATTATTTCTCTAAGTGAAACAGAACTCTTTTTACAGCCATTTTCCTATCCGGAAGTGAGATTTCCAAATGCGAAGTCTCTCTTTAAGACCTTGTCTATAAAAGGGCATGTCACTTATGACTGTAGAAACACGTCATACACCTTCCCCTGGGTGTCATGCGGAAGTGAGAGCAGAAATCAGTTGATTATCTCGTTCAGGGGTTGTATACAACATCTTGGAGTGAGAAGTGCGCACTTACATTTGTTTTTGGAAGGCGCGAAGTTGGATCTGTACTCGGCTCATGGAAGAACCTTTTTAAAGGTGAATATGATCTCTGGCTTCGATTTTCTTTGATACATGTCACAATATCATCCTAAAGTATGTTTTTTCAATATAGTTTAATTATATTATTGAAATTTATTCTGGACTTTAGACGTGATGCGACGCAAGAATTGGTTCAAGAATGAGAGGTTAGCATCGCACGGCAAGTGTGCTTGCTAATTCAAGAGGGAAATTGTTCGTTCTGGATCGAAATAAAGACGTTTCTGAACAAAGGACCCCTTGGAGAACATTCTGATTGAAGATCAACAAAGATAAGGACCCAATTTGGGATGCTTTTTCATATATCTGTCGAACTGTGCTAACGCTACTGTTTGACTAGAATCGATGCTGCTGTGTGCTAGCTATTGTAGTAAGCTAATATAACGATATATTGTGTTTTCGCTGTAAAACACTTCAACAATCGGAAATATTGTCTGTATTCACAAGATATTTGTCTTTCATTAGCTATCCACCATATATTTGTCTGAAATGTTTTATGATGAGTAATTAGGTAGTTGACGTTGGTGTCTGTATTTTCTCTGGCTACTCCCGTGCGATTTCTGACTGTAGCTATGATGGTAGCAGTAATGTAAAACTGATTTATAGCTAAAATATGCACATTTTTTGAACAAAACATAGATTTATTGTGTAACATGTTATAGGACTGTCATCTGAGGTAGTTTTTTCTAGGTTATTTAGGTTGGTTCTAGGTTAGTTAGGTTGGCTTGTGCATGCTACCTGCAGCCTACTTGTGCTGTGAAAAATGTCTGTCTGTCTTTTTTTATTTGTTGGTGACCTAACATAAATATATGTGGTGTTTTCTCTGTAAAACATTTAAAAAATCGGACATGTTGGCTGGATTGACAAGATGTTTATCTTTCAAATGCTGTATTGGACTTGTTAATGTGTGAAAGTTAAATATTTCAAATAATTTTTTGGGGGAATTTGCCGCTCTGCCTTTTCAATGGAATGTGGGAGGAGTGCCGCTAGCGGCACCCCTGGCCTAAACAGGCTAAGCAAGGGGCACCACCAAGCAAGCGGCACTAAGACCAAGGAGCTCTCCAAACATGTCAGGGACAAAGTTGTGGAGAAGTTCAGATCAGAGTTGGTTATAAGAAAATATCAGAAACTTTGAATGTCCCACGGAGCACCATTATATCCATTATAATTAAAAAAATATATTATGGCACCACAACAAACCTGCCAAGAGAGGGCCAACCACCAAAACTCACAAACCAGGTAAGGAGGGCATTAATCAGAGAGCCAACAAAGAGACCAAAGATAACCCTGAAGGAGCTGCAAAACTCCACAGTGGAGATTGGAGTATCTGTCCATAGGACCACTTTAAGCCGTACACTCCACAGAGCTGGGCTTTACGGAAGAGTGGGCAGAAAAAAATGAGCAAACATGTTTGGTGTTTGCCAAAAGGCATGTGCGAGACTCCCCACACATATGTAAGAAGGTAGTCTGGTCAGATGAGACTAAAATTGATATTTTTGGCCATCAAGGAAAACACTATGTCTGGTGCAAACCCAACACCTCGCGAACACTATCCCCATGGTGGCAGCACCATGCTGTGGGGATGTTTTTCATCGGCAGGGACTGAGAAACTGGTCAGAATTGATGGATGGCGCTAAATACAGGGAAATTCTTGAGGGAAACCTGTTTCAGTCTTCCAGAGATTTGAGATTGGGATGGAGGTTCACCTTCCAGCAGGACAATGACCCTAAGCATACTGCTACAGCAACACTCAAGTCGTTTAAGTGGAAACATTTAAATGTCTTGGAATGGCCTAGTCAAAGCCCAGACCTCAATCCAATTGAAAATCTGTGGTATGACTTAAAGATTGCTGTACATCAGTGGAACCCATCCAACCTGAAGGAGCTTGAGCAGTTTTGCCTTGAAGAATGGGCAAAAATCCCAGTGGCTAGATGTGCCAAGCTTATAGAGACATACCCCAAGAGACTTGCAGCTGTAATTGCTGCAGAAGGTGTCTCTACAAAGTATTGACTTTGGGGGGGGGGTGAATAGTTATGCACGCTCAAGTTTTCAGTTTTTTTGTGTTGTTTGTCTCACAAGAAAAACTATTTTGCATCTTCAAAGTGGTAGTTATGTTGTGCAAATCAAATGATACAAACCCCCCAAAAATCCATATTAATTCCAGGTTGTAAGGCAACAAAATAGGAAAAATGCCAAGGGGAGTGAATACTTTCACAAGCCACTGTATCTCTATGCGTTCAAATTGCCATCGATAACATGCAACATGTTGTCCGTAGCTTATTCCTGCCCATAACATACCCCAAACGCCACCATGGGGCACTCTGTTCACAACGTTGATGTTAGCAAACCGATTTCCCACACAACACCATATATGTGGTCTGCAGTTCTGAGGCCGGTTAGACATACTTCTCTAAAACGATGTTGGAGGCAGCTTATGGTAGGGAAATTAACATTAAAACTCTGGCAACAGCCCTGGTAGACATTCTTGCAGTCACCATGCCAACTGCACGCTCCCTCAAAACTTGAGACATCTGTGGCATTGTGTTAAATCAGTTTCTGATATGCCACACCTGTCAGGTGGAGGGATTATCTTGGCAAAGGAGAAATGCTCACTACCAGGGGCGTAAACTAATTTGTGCACAAAATTTGATTTCAGCTCATGAAACATGTGACAGACACTTTACATGTTGCGGTTATATTTTGGTTAATTGTTTATCACAACAGTGTTAAAATAACATCCTAGCAACAGCCTAGAATCTCACACTGTCCCTTTGATCGAAATCACAGTTAACATTTACATTTCAGTCATTTAGCAGATGCTCTTATTCAGCGTGACTTACAGTTAGTGCATTCATCTTAAGATAGCTAGGTGGGACAACCACATATCTCAGTAATAGTAAGTACATTTTTACTCAATAAAGTACACTACCAGTCAGGAAGAATCAGTGACACGCTCAATACGGAAGTGGTCCAATGAAGCGGATGCAAGGCAACAGGACTGTTTCGCTAGCACAGACTGGAATATGTTCCAGGATTCAACCGATAACATTGAGGAGTTTACCACATTATTAATAGGGACAGAACCCTCCACAGTGTCCGTATGTACATATCCCAACCAAAAGCCATGTATTACAGGCAACATCCACACTGAGCTAGAGGCTAGAGCTGCTGCTTTCAAGGAACAGGACCCTAATCTGGACGCTTATAAGACATCCCGCTACGAACCTCTGACGAGCCATCAAACAGGCAAAGCGCCAATACAGGACTAAGACCGAATCCTACTATCCTACTCTGACTATCCTATCCTACTCTGACATTCGTCGGATGTGGCAGGACTTGCAAACTTTCACGTATTACAAAGGGAAACCCAGCCACGAGCTGCCCAGTGACGCCAGACGAGCTAAAAGCCTTCTATGCTGGCTCTGAGGCAAGCAATATTGAACCATGCATGAGATCACCAGCAGTTCCGGACAACTGTATGATCTTGCTACCGTAGCAGATGTGAGTAAGACCTTTAAACCGGTAAACAGTCACAAGGCCGCAGGGCCAGATGGATTACCAGGACACATACTCTGACCATGTGCTGACCAGCTAGCGGGTGTCTTTACTGACATTTTCAACCTCTCCCTGACCCAGTTTGTAATACCTACATGTTTAATAAATATTGCCCCATAGCACTCACATCTGTAGCCATGAAATGCTTTGAAAGGCTGGTCATGGCTTAACACCATCATCCCAGACACCCTGGACCCACTCCAATTCACATACCACCCCAACAGATCCCCAGATGACGCAATCTCTATGCAACTCCACACTGCACTCTCCCACATTGACAAGAGGAACACTTATGTGAGAATGCTGTTTATAGACTACAGCTCAGCATTCAACACCATAGTGCTCTCCAAGCTCATCACTAAGCTCATGACCCTGGGACTGAACATCTCCCTCTGCAACTGGATCCTGGACTTCCTGACGGATGCCCCCAGGTGGTGAGGGTAGGCAAAAACACATCCACTACGCTGACCCTGAACATGGGAGCCATCCTGAGTGAGGTTGGGTCCTACTCTACGGATGTTGTAGAGCATGAATCTGTAAGGGGCAAGTCACTGCTTTGATGTTTGCAGAGAACAACAGGGTGTTGTCCAGGGTCACGCTAAGGTTCTTTGCACTCTGGGAGGGGGACACCGTGGAGTTGTTAACCGTGATGGAGGTCTTGGAACGGGCAGGCCTTCCCCGGGAGAAAGAGCAGCTCCGACTTGTTGAGGTTGAGCTTGAGGTGGTGGGCAGACATCCAAGTTGAGATATTTACCAGGCAAGCAGAGATGTGTACCTTAGCCATTGTTATAGCGAACTGAGGTCAAATTCAGAGGAATCAGAGATGCCAAACAGTGCAGAGCCGTAGCCCTTCTTCCTTCGGCTTTTCAAATGATAATCATAAAAGAAAGAAAACATGAGAAAATGACTAAACAGAAAGGCATTTTGTTCTGGCGCATTCAAAAGAGGAGGAAAGGACCAGAACATCAGAACACGGTGAGCGCTGAAGATGATGAAGCTCCTTTCACACACCAATACAGGTACCTGTACTAGAAAAAGCAGCCCTCCTCTCTAATCCTTTGTAAAAGCCAGGATGTTGTTGTAAGCCGATGCCCCCAGACCTATTGATATTAAAGCTATCAACGTGGCGCATCAAATTGCACACCGCCTTCATGTGATGACCCCCATGCAGGTCTGCTGAGAAGAGACTGTGTGTGTGTGTGTGTGTGTGTGTGTGTGTGTGTTGTGTGTGAGTAAGTGAGAGACAGACAGACAGACAGGTACAGCCTCCACCATCAAACTTCCTGTTTACCCAGTAGGCAAACTGCTGTTAGGCCAAAGAGAAGGGGCAGGGGGAGTGAGGACAAGAAGGGATAGGAAAGAGACAGGAGGAGGTCACAGCGGATGGGCCCTGTTCAAAGCCCGGTGTTATGTGCTTCAGGAAGGATGCCTCGTCGAGTATTTATAACCTACAACCTTTTTAGAGCCCCTGCTTCAGCCCAACCTGCACTCTGGGCTCTTTCTGCGCTGGGCCCCGCTATACTGTAATACTAAAGCACTTGTGGGCTTGTAAATCTCTCAAAGAGAACCCAGGGCTTCCTACGTCTGCTAAAACAGCAGAGGAGCCAACATGACTTGAGAGTGGCTATTTGCCTGTCAAAATTAATCTTGGGTATCGGTTTTGACTCGAGGTGGCTTTTACTGTGTTTGAAGAAAAGGAATGAGTGCAGTGTACAGTTCTACTTTTACGGATAGTTATATAATTTTCTGTGAGAGGAACAAAATACAGAAACGGCTAGGCTATAGGAGCACCAAAAACAAGTCATTTGAGCTCTTATTTCAAGCTGACTATCTTTGATAGCCTCTCAGTGGCAGATGGAACTACAATACTCACATCCAACAAATCACCAACATTTTAATATTTTATCTTTATTTAACTAGAAGTCAGTTAAGAACAAATTCTTATTTTCAATGACAGCCTAGGAACAGTGGGTTAACTGCCTTGTTCAGGGGCAGAACGACAGATTTTTACCTTCTCAGCTCGGGGATTCAATCTTCAAACCTTCCGGTTACTAGTCCAACGCTCTAAACACTAGGCTACCTGCCGCCCCGTCATAAAAGTCATGAAAACTCACCCATTTTATTGTTTTGTAGTTCAACATACACTGAACAAAAATATAAAGTGCTGGTCCCATGTTTCATGAGCTGAAAGAAAAGATTCCAGAAATGTTCCATACGCACAAAAAACTTATTTCTCTCAAATTGTGTGTATAAATAAATATCCATTCAGCTGACAGGTGTGGCATATCAAGAAACTGATTAAACAGCATGCTCATTACACAGGTGCACCTTGGGCTGGGGAAAAGTCCACTATAAAATGTGCAATTTTGTCACACAACACAATGCCAAAGATATCTCAAATTTTGAGGGATTGTGCAATTGGCATGCTGACTGCAGGAATGTACACCAGAGCAGTTGCCAGACAATTTAATGTTAATTTCTCTACCATAAGCCGCCTCCAACGTCGTTTTAGAGAATTTGGCAGTACGTCCAACTGGCCTCACAACCACAGACCACATACTGTATATGGCTTCGTGTGGGTGAGTGGTTTGCTGATGTCAACGTTGTGAACAGAGTGCCCCATGGTGGCAGTGAGGTTATGGTATGGCCAGGCATAAGCTACGGACAACGAACACAATTGCATTTTATCGATGGCAATTTTAATGCACAGAGATACCGTGATGAGATCCTGAGGCCCATTGTTGTGTCATTTATCCGCCGCCATCACCTCATATTTCAGCATGACAATGCACGGCCCTATGTCGCAAGGATCTGTACACAATTCCTGGAAGCTGAAAATGTCCCAAATCTTCCATGGCCTGCATTCTCACCAGACATGTCACCCATTGAGCATGTTTCAGATGCCCTGGATCGACGTGTACGACAGGGTGTTCCAGTTCCCACCAATATTCAGCAACTTAGCACAGCCATTATAGAGGAGTGAGACAACATTCCACAGGCCAAAATCAACAGCCTGTTCAACCCCTTGACTTTTCCCCATTTTGTCATGTTACAGTGTTTTTTCCCTCATCAATCCACACACAATACCCCATAATGGCAAAGCGAAAAACAGGTTTAGAAATGTTTGCACATTTATTAAAAATAAAAAACTGAAATATCTTATTTACATAAGTTTTCAGACCCTTTACTATGAGACTACGAAATTGAGATCAGGTGCATCCTGTTTCCATTGATCATCCTTGAGGTGTTTCTACAACTTGATTGGAGTCCACCTGTGGTAAATTCAATTGATTGAACATGATTTGGAAAAGCACACACCTGTCTATATATATTTTTGTGAGGAAAAATTCGGACTTTGTCATCTCAAAGTCAATGTTCACTCTCCAAATCTTAGCGTCTAACATCAACCACTCAGATGACTTTGTTGATTCTCTCACGACACACTAGCTACCTACAGTATAATTGTCGCTACTCTTTATGCAAAGTAGTTAAAACTATAATTAAAAAACTCTCAATGGCCGGTTGCTGTTGCACTGTTTAAGACATTTTAGCACAATATCTATGTAGCAGATATCAAGTGGACATATCAATTTTCCCCCAAAACAAACTCAAATAACTCATTTCCCTTTTTAAAATTTTCAGCAAAATATTTCTCAATCAAAGGACCCAGAGAAAACTGTTTTTCCAGTTGTCAGTATGCATCTCTACACTTCTCTGTGGGACCTCGTGCAGTAACTCATGCATATTGACAACCATATGGAATAATGCTCTCCCTTGCTTTGCTCCGCATAACACACTTCAAACTCAGAGCCACAAAGCACATTATTTTTTTTATACCCCGGTGAGCCTTTCCTCTGGTATCTCAATAAGAATGCAAACATTTTGAGACACGTTGGAAAACGACATACGCAGACATTGACCAGAAGTTTGAAATATGGGTTTCTCTACAGTTGCCCCACGAAATTGGAAACAGTGAACAGCTCACTTAATTTATATCTAACGGGTATCATTTGTTTGTCTAACTGTCAATTTTGACACTGTTTAGGGATAGGCAGAGCATAATTGTACTGTTGGTGAGTGCTAAGCTGGAGTAGCACAGCGTGTCCTGGTGTCACCAGCGGAGGTGGAATGTAGAGTACATATTTACCTTATACTTGCTTATATAACTGGGAAAAAACAAGAGGCCCCATTCAATCAAAACAGAAAGGAGGATTTCCTGCAAGTGAGGATGAAAGTTTGAATCCATATGCAGTTGTTTAGTTCATGGGAATTCATTTTTCTGTCAATGATAGCAAGCTGTCCAGGCCCTGAGGCATCAAAGCAGCCCCAAACCATGATGCTCCCTCCACCATACTTTAATGTTTGGATGAGGTTTTGATGTTGGTGTGCTATGCCTTTTTTTTCTCCACACATACTGTAGTGTTGTGTGTTCCTTCCAAACAACTCAACTGTAGTTTCATCTGTCCACAGAATGCCAGTAGCGATGTGGAACATCCAGGTGCACTTTTACATTTTTTTTTTTGAACGGGGCATGCTTATTTAAGATGGTGAGGAAAGCACTTTTAAAGAATAACCAGACATCCTCTACTAACGGAATGAGGTCAATATCCTTCCAGGATACCCAGGCCAGGTCAATTAGAAAGGACTGCTTGCTGAAGTGTTTTAGGGAGCATTTGACAGTGATGAGGGGTGGTCATTTGACGCATTACGGACCCATTACGGATGCAGGCGATGAGGCAGTGATCGCTGAGATCCTAGTTGAAGACAGCAGAGATGTATTTAGAGGACAGGTTGATCAGGATGATATCATAGGATGCTATATCTATGAGTTGTACCTGGTAGGTTCCATGATAATTTGTGTGAGATTGAGGGCATCTAGCTTAGATTGTAGGACGCCCGGGGTGTTAAGCATATCCCAGTTTAGGCCACCTAACAGTATAAACTCTGAAGATAAATGGGGGGAGATTATTTCGAATATGGTGTCCAGGGCACAGCTGGGGGCTGAGGGGGGTCTATAACAAGCGGCAACAGTGAGAGACTTATTTCTGGAAAGGTGGATTTTTAAAAGTAGAAGCTCGAACTGTTAGGGCACAGACCTGGATAGCATGACAGAACTCTGCAGGCTGTCTCTGCAGTAGATTGCAACACCACCCCCTTTGGCAGTTCTATCTTGGCAGAAAATGTTGTAGTTGGGGATGGAAATTTCAGAATTTTTGGTGGCCTTCTTAACCTACCTGAGATATGTGGGACGGTAGCATCCCACCTAGCCAACATCCAGTGAAAATGCAGAGCGCCAAATTCAAATAAATTACTATAAAAATTAAACTTTCATGAAATCACACATTCAATATACCAAATTAAAGCTACACTTGTTGTGAATCCAGACAATGTGTCAGATTTCAAAAATGCTTCACGGCGAAAGCAAACAATGCTATTATCTGAGGATAGCACCCCAGCAAACAATCACAGACCATCATATTTCAACCCTCCCGGCGCGACACAAAACGCAGAAATAAAGATATAATTCATGCCTTACCTTTGATGAGCTTCTTCTGTTGGCACTCCAATATGTCCCATAAACATCACAATGGTCCTTTTGTTCGATTAATTCCGTCGATATATATCCAAAATGTCCATTTATTTGGCGCGTTTGATCCAGAAAAACACCGGTTCCAACTCGCTCAACGTGACTACAAAAGTTACCTGTAAGCTTTGTCCAAACATTTCAAACTACTTTTGTAATACAACTTTAGGTATTTTTTAACGTAAATAATCGATAAAATTGAAGACGGGATGATCTGTGTTCAATACTGGAGGAAAACAATGTGTAGCATGCTTTCTGGTCACGCGCCTCTAACAAACAGTACACTTTACTCGACCCTCGTTCTGAACAGGGCTACTTCTTCATTTCTCAAAGGAAAAACCTTAACCAATTTCTAAAGACTGTTGACATCCAGTGGAAGCGATAGGAACTGCAGGAAGGTCCCTTAGAAATCTGGATTCCCAATGAAATCCCATTGAAAAGAGAGTGACCTCAAAATATGAAAGGTTTGTCCTCGGGGTTTTGCCTGCCAAATAAGTTATGTTATAGTCACAGACATGATTCAAACAGTTTTAGAAACTTCAGAGTGTTTTCTATACAATGCTAATAATAACATGTATATATTATCATCTGGGACTGAGTAGGAGGCAGTTTCCTCTGGGCAAGCTTTTCATCCTAACGTGAAAATGCTGCCCCCTATCTACAAGAAGTTAAAGGTCTTACATAGGCTACGGCTGGTGCGGCTGGTGCTCTCATGCATGGTTCAGTGTTGCTTGTCTTGAAGCGAGTATAGAAGGCAATTAGATAATCTGGTAGGCTCGCATCACTGAGCAGCTCGCTGCTGGGTTTTCCTTTGTTATCCGTGATAGTTTGTAAGCCCTGCCACATCCGACGAGCGTCAGAGCCAGTGTACTAAAAATTGTCAGACTCCAGCCACCCTGGTCATAGACTGTTCTCTCTGCTAACGCACGGCAAGCGGTACCGGAGCGCCAAGTCTAGGTCCAAAAGGCTTCTTAACAGCTTCTACCCCCAAGCCATAAGACTCCTGAACAGCTAATCAAATGGCTACCCAGACTATTTGCACTGTCCACCCCCCTCTTTTACGCGTCTCTTTTTTAAAATGATCTATGCACAGTCACTTTAATTCTACCTACATGTACATATTACCTCAATTACCTCGACTAACTTGTGCCCCCCCGCACATAGACTCTGTACCGGTACCCCCTGTATATAGCCTCGCTACTATTATTTTACTGCTGCTCTTTAATTACTTTTAATTTTTATTTTTTACTTAATTATTATTTTTCTTGAAACTGCATTGTTGGTTAAGGGCTCGTAAGTAAGCATTTCACTGTAAGGTCTACACATGTTGTATTCAGAAACATGTGAGAAATATTTGAGTATGATTCGATTTGAGTATTTGAGTATATTTGATTTGAGTATGATTCGGTCTTATTCCTGTATTGTCGCTTTGCCTGTTTGATGGTTTGTCGGAGAGCATAGCGGGATTTCTTATAAGCGTCCAGGTTAGTGTCCCGCTCCTTGAAAGCAGTAGCCCTAACCTATTGCTCACTGGAGATGTTGCCTGTAATCCATGGCTTCTGGTTGGGATATGTATGTACGGTTACTGTGGGGACGACGGCACTTATTAATGAAGTCGGTGACTGATGTGGTAAACTCCTCAATGCCATCGGATGAGTCCGGGAACGTATTGCAGTCTGTGGTAGCGAAACAGTCCTGTTGCTTTGCATCCGCTTCATCAGACCACTTCCATATCGAACGTGTCACTGTTAGTTCCGGTTTGAGTTTATGCTTGTAAGCAGGAATCAGGAGGATAGAGTTATGGTTAGATTTGCCAAATGGAGCTTTGTATGTGTCTCTGTTTATGTTGTAAAGGTCATCTAGGGTTTTTTCACCTCAGGTGACATGCTGGTAGAAATGAAGTAAGACGGATTTCAGTAGAGGCGGTTTATTTATTTGCTGCCGAGTGTCAGGAATAAGGGCCTGGTCCTTGTGAGAAGTATGTCGTGCGCCACTGACCCGTTGAAGTAGAAATCTTTATCCTAATTGAAGTTAGTGATCGCTGTTCTGATTTACAGAACCTCTTTTTGGCCATAGGAAACGATGGCGGAAACATTATGTACATAAAAAGTTAAGATTAGTAAAAAGGCTGCTATACACAGCGTAGGTCTGGGCGATAGAAAAAAGTTAGCGTTTGAAAGTTTAACTTGAGGGCCTCCCGAGTGGTGCAGTGGTTTAAGGCACTGCATCGCAGTGCTAGAGGCGTCACTACAGACCCGTGTTCGATCCCAGGCTGTATCACAACCGGCCATGATCGTCAGTCCCATAGGGCAGAGTACAATTGGCCCAGCGTCGTCCGGGTTAGGATGGGTTTGGTCAAGGGGGCTTTACTTGGCTCATCGCGCTTTAGCGACTCCTTGTGGCGATACGGGCGCCTGCAGGCTGACCTCAGTCGCTGGCTTCCGGGTTAAGCGGGCGGGTGTTAAAACTTCTTGTCAATATGGGGGTGCTGTTTTCACTTTGTAAAAATTCGTTCCCAAATTAAACTGCCTCATACTCAATTCTTGCTCGTACAATATGCATATTATTATTACTATTGGATAGAAAACGCTCTCTAGTTTCTAAAACCGTTTGAATTATATCTGTGAGTAAAACAGAACTCAAGTTGGAGCAAACTTCCTGTCAGGAAGTGAGAAATCTGAAATCGTGCACTCTGTTCCAGGTTCAGTTTAATAATTTGCATGTATTCTATTGGTCGACATGCACTGCATACGCCTTCCCCTAGATGTCAGCAAGCAGTGAGAATTGGAATTGGGTTGCTAGGCAGATCTGAGGCCATATAAAGGGTCTTGGAACGTGGGGTGCACTCTTTTCAACGTTCGCCATGACGCGAGACAGACCTCAGGATGGCATTCTGGAAAGCTCTCGTTATAGGCCTTAGATATATCCGGATCTGATTTTATTCGATATAGGTGTTAAAAACGTCATAATGTAGTTATTTTAAACCGAGTTATATCATTTTATATCAGTATATTGCGATTTTCTGAATTTTCTTTGTGCTGCGTAATGAAGAGTTGGACACGTCTGGGACACATAGCTAATGTTTGCTGCTAATTCCTAAGCTGAAGACTACATTCTACAGCCGGAGCAACGATTATTCTGGACAAAGGACAACTTGCCCAAGATTCTGATGGAAGCTCATCAAAAAGTAAGAACTATTTATGATGTTAATTCGTTGTTCTGTTGAAAAATGTTACACTACTATTCCGCCATTAATTTCGTTGCGGTCTCGCTTTAACGCACGCTGTATGTCGTAGTAACGTTCATTTTAAAAATCTAACACAGCGGTTGCATTAAGAACTAATGTATCTTTCATTTGCTGTCCAACCTGTATTTTTTAGTCAAGTTTATGATTAGTTATTGATTAGATTAGGTGCCTCTCCCAAGATTTCTCCCGACATTTTGTTGGCAGCTTGGCTACTATTCTCATTGTACAACCACGATTTGTGCCGCTAAATATGCACATTTTCGAACAAACAATATATGTATTGTGTAATATGATGTTATAGGACTGTCATCTGAAGAAGTTTGAGAAGGTTAGTGAAAAAATTAATATATTTTGCTGGTTTATTCGTTATCGCTACTGTTGGCTTGAATCAATGCTGTTGTGTGGTTGGCTATTGTAGTAAGCTAATATAATGCTAAATTGTGTTTGCTGTAAAACACTTAAAGAATCTGAAATATTGGCTAGATTCACAAGATCTTTGTCTTTCATTTGCTGTACGCTGTGTATTTTTCATAAATGTTTTATGATGAGTATTTAGGTAATTCACGTTTGCTCTCTGTAGGTATTCTAGTTGCTTTGGTGAGAGTTGTGATGGTGGCTGCAATGTAAAACTATGATTTATACCTGAAATATGCACATTTTTCGAACAAAACATATGCTATACAATAAATATGTTATAGGACTGTCATCTGATGAAGTTGTTTCTTGGTTAGTGACTATTTATATCTTTATTTGGTCGAATTTGTGATAGCTACCTATGCAGGAAAAAAATGGTGGGGAAAAAAAGTGTCTTTTGCTATCGTGGTTAGCTAATAGAAATACATATTGTGTCTTCCCTGTAAAACATTTTAAAAATCAGAAATGATGGCTGGATTCACAAGATGTGTATCTTTCATCTGGTGTCTTGGACTTGTGATTTCATGATATTTAGATGCTAGTATTTACTTGTGGCGCTATGCTAGGCTATGCTAGTCAGCTTTTTTACTGATGAGGGTGCTCCCAGATCCGGGATTGTGACCAAGTAGAGGTTATTAAGAAGCGCGGTTTGGCGGGTCATGTTTCGGAGGACGCATGACTCGACCTTCGCCTCCTGCGCCCGTTGGGGAGCTGCAGGAGGCGAAGTACGGAAGCGAAGAACGCAATAGTACGCAAGCGATGAGACAAGATCGAAATGGGGAGAAAAAGGGGTCAAATAAAAATATTACAGTAATATAATGATTCTTATTCTGTTGGACCAGACTTCAAATGCAAATAGCCAGTTAAAACCGCTTATTAGAGGAAGATGTGATCAGGGGGAGGAGAAACCATAGAGGAAGAGGCAAAGCGAGAGGTTTCAAACTCGACAAAATCTGACCAAAACAAGCCCAATGAGTTTTTATGGTCCTATTTTGAACCTAAGCTTGTCACCCAGCCTTCCTGCCTTTGGAACGACTCCCATTGTCAGAGCGGAGACATGTGCATTTCATCATTATATCGGTCTGGTCTCGGTCTGGGGCTCCATGCAAGATCTCACCTCGTGGGGCATCAATGATCATGAGGTGGAAGGTGAGGGATCAGCCCAGAACTACACGGCAGGACCTGGTCAATGACCTGAAGAGAGCTGGGACCACAGTCTCAAAGAAAACCATTAGTAACACACTACGCCATCATGGATTAAAATCCTGCAGCGCACGCAAGGTCCCCCTGCTCAAGCCAGCGCATGTCTAGGCCCGTCTGAAGTTTGCCATTGACCATCTGGATGGTCCAGAGGAGGAATGGGAGAAGGTCATGTGGTCTGATGAGACAAAAATAGAGCTATTTGGTCTAAACTCCACTCGCCGTGTTTGGAGGAAGAAGAAGGATGAGTACAACCCCAAGAACACCATCCCAACCGTGAAGCATGGAGGTGGAAACATCATTCTTTGGGGATGCTTTTCTGCAAAGGGGACAGGACGACTGCACCGTATTGAGGGGAGGATGGATGGGGCCATGTATCGCGAGATCTTGGCCAACAACCTCCTTCCCTCAGTAAGAGCATTGAAGATGGGTCGTGGCTGGGTCTTCCAGCATGACAACGACCCGAAACACACAGCCAGGGCAACTAAGGAGTGGCTCCGTAAGAAGCATCTCAAGGTCATGGAGTGGCCTAGCCAGTCTCCAGACCTGAACCCAATAGAAAATCTTTGGAGGGAGCTGAAAGTCCGTATTGCCCAGCGACAGCCTCGAAACCTGAAGGATCTGGAGAAGGTCTGTATGGAGGAGTGGGCCAAAATCCCTGCTGCAGTGTGTGCAAACCTGGTCAAGAACTACAGGAAACGTATGATCTCTGTAATTGCAAACAAAGGTTTCTGTACCAAATATTAAGTTCTGCTTTTCTGATGTATCAAATACTTATGTCATGCAATAAAATGCAAATGAATTACTTAAAAATCATACTATGTGATTTTCTGGATTCTCTCACAGTTGAAGTGTACCTATGATAAAAATTACAGACCTCTACATGCTTTGTAAGTAGGAAAACCTGCAAAATCGTCAGTGTATCAAATACTTGTTCTCCCCACTGTATGTAAACTTCTGAACCACTGGGAATGTGATGAAAGAAATAAAAGCTGAAATAAATAATTCTCTCTACTATTATTCTGACAATTCACATTCTTAAAATAAAGTGGTGATCCTAACTGACCTAAGACAGGGAATTTTTACTACAATTAAATGTTAGGAATTGTGAAAAACTGAGTTTAAATGTATTTGGCTAAGGTGTATGTAAACTTCCGAATTCAACTGTATGTGTCAGCCATAGAAGTGCTTCCTTGAGTTGGCCATGTGCAAACACCAGAGGTGTCACCTGTAAATCATACCTCACTAAATACCATTAAGCCTGGGGTGGGGGTGGCAGCAGTTTATAATATAAATTATAATTTTACTAAGATTTACCAGTGAAAGGCTGGAGTTTGGGGCCAAATTGGTTTTGATTAAATAGCCGCCCAGTGGAAACATTGGCCTACTCAGTTAAACCCTGGTGTTCTTAGCTTGGATTTCATCATTGGATGAAACCATTAACCACAGAAACTTCTGCTAGTAACAGCTAGCACCACATAATCCAAACCAATAAAATAATGACAAGGCTCAGAGCGGGGGAGACCAATTGAACAGCGGAAATCCACAATTATCCTTTCATTTACTCATTTTCACACAAATTCTCCATTGACACAAGGGTGTGATATGATTTACAGTTTCAGTTGGAGCTCCATGCATCTTGAGTCCGAATTCAGGCTTCAGTGATTCATATTTCCAAAGTCAAAGCCGAGCATGAATCTCATTGAGCACCAGTTCTTATTTTCCCAGAAGTGGCTACCGTCTTCGAGTTTGGCAGAATAGATGGAACTATAAATGCTACAGGCAATATATTTGTCAACGTTTAACTTTTGAAATGGCATTCTCTCATACAATGATGTACTACAGATACTTTTGAACTACAATACTGACTACAACTATTGCTTAATCTGTACACAGGTTGTATAACTAGTAGTTACTTGTAAGTTTTGGTATTCATATAAGGAAATTAGTCCATTGAAATAAATTCATTAGGCTCTAATCTATGGATTTCACATGACTAGGAATGTAGATATGCATTTGTTGCTGACAGATACCTTTACAAAAAAAAAGGCACGGCAATGGGCCTTAAGATCTCGTCACTGTACCTCTGTGCATTCAAATTGCCATCGATACAATGTAATTGTGGTCGTCATCCGTAGCCTATGCCTGCCCATACCATAACCCCACCACCACCACCACCAACTGCTCGCCCACATGACGACATACACGTGGTCTGCAAGGCCGGTTGGACGTAATGCCAAATTCTCTAAAGCGACGTTGGAGGCGGCTTACATGATGACCACACCACTCTCGCACAATATAACACATACATGTTATTCAATCATTGCACCCACACTGCTCACACGTGTCTGCATAGCCAGGCGCTAAAATAGAACTTGGTTCTATTTTTTACACTTGGCGCGCTGCAAGTCCCACCTCTCCCATCTCCTCAATGGTTTTTAGGAGCAATTACCCATGTGGGTGATTGAAAGATGAACTGAGGTCCACACTCCAGTTGGGAGTGGTAATCACTTTAAAGTTGGTTGCCAACTGCCATATAAAGTCCAAAGAAGAAGAAGACTGAAGGAGGAGAGATTAGTAGAAACAAACTTGGTTTACCCTTTTATCTGTGGATTCATTGTCAGAGTAGATGACCTTGTGCATTTCAGGTAAAATAACAACCCAATGTTTATATCCCAGGACAAATTGGCAGGAAGCTAGCTAGCTAAATTGCCTTAAATGTTTAATGCTTTTCAACCTGTCCCCAAATTAACATAGTTGGTTCAGAGTTTGTTATGATATTTCAAACTGCGTGTCCTGATCGCATCTGGTGTGGGTGGACAAACTCAACATGTGTGCTAGTAGTCTGGTCACCATGTTATGGTAGAGAAATTAACATTAAATTGTCTGACAACAGCTCTGGTGGACATTCTTGCAGTCAGCATGCCAACTGCATGCTCCCTCAAAACTTGAGACACCTGTGCTCATTCTAGAGTGGCCCTTTATTGTCCCCAGCACAAGGTGCCCTTGTGTAATGATCATGCTGTTTAATCAGCTTCTTGATATGCCACACCTCTCAGGGGGATGGATTGTCTTGGTAAAAGAGAAATGCTTACTAACAGGGATGTAAACAAATTTGTGCCTTAAATTTTAGATAAATATGCTTTTGTGTGAATTAACATTTTCGGGGATGTTTTATTTCATGAAACCAACACTTTACATGTTGCATTTATATTTTGGTTCAGTGTAGAATGAAATGCAATTTCTTCTCTCTACCACACTCTGCTCTAATAAATATGAGCCTGCAACTCATCTCTCCAGCGTTGCACTTCATCATTTATTTTAAAGTTATTTAATATGCAAATTCATTTTAAAAAATCATACAGCCGCGGGAAGGGTCGTGGAGGTGCTGCGTTTAAATACATTTGCTAAAATTATAGAATTAGCTACTCCTGTCTGTAGCCTACATAAATAAATGAAATCCAAAATACTACACCAGAAAGTAGGTCTATAATTTAGCTACAGAGGATCAATAGCCTAGCTAAAAGATGCTGAATCGAATCCCCGAGCTGACAAGGTAAAAAGCTGTCGTTCTGCCCATAAGCAAGGCAGTTAACCCACTGTTTCCCGGGCGCCGAAGACGTGGATTTCGATTAAGGTAGGCCCCCGCACCTCTCTGATTCAGAGGGGTTGGGTTAAATGCAGAAGACATATTTCAGTTGAAGGCATTCAGTTGTACAACTGACTAGGTATCCCCTCCCTCCCTTTCTTTTAAAACATAGCTGTGGATCATGTAAAAAGTGTAGCCCAATCCCAAAGAATAGCCTACAGTCGGGAAAGCGCGGCAATAGGCTACCAATCAGCAGTCAAAACAGGCTTATCACAATATTTAAAATACAATCCCGGGAAAACCACACCTTGTAAAGCAAATGGCTCCTGCTGAAAAACTAATCTGTCTAATAGAACACTCTAATCTGTCTGCAGATACCAAAATATTGTATCAACTCCCAAATAGTCTGATTGACGAACAGCATCGTTTTAAAAAGTAAAACACCGGTCAGTGTGAGTCAGTGACACTGGAAAATGTCCTCCTCATATTTCATCTACCATCTCTCTCCACTCCACTCTTTTTGTTGGCCTAGGCTATTGTTTGCATTCAAGATGAGGCTGTTTTGATTGATCTCTGTCAGTGTCAGAGTAGCCTGACATTTTGATCATTTGCGTGGTTTTAAAACAGATTCTGCTAAAGTCTCCAGTCATGTAAAATGACGTGGAATTGCATGACATGCAATATAAAAAACATTTTCCCCATGTGTGCAAATTCTGTTAGCACCTCTGCTCTACTCTATGCCACTACGCAAATGCCATGATATACATGCAATGCTTGATTAAAGGCGATTTTTTTTTAATGCGTTCTGATCAACCCCCTCTTGCTCTCACTTTTTATTCCAGCACCTCCCGATTTACAAATAAACACTGGTTAAAGGCAGTCAGCATGCTTCAGTTCGGCTGGCGGTTAACCGAAGTCGGCTAGGCAAACCGAACAAGTGTGCTTGCATACTCCCTTAAAAAACCTTCGCTTGAAAAACGAGAAAAAAGCGACAATAACTGTTTGTCCATTTTGAGAAGCCATTAGTCTGGGAAGCATGCGGACGCTTTTATACACATCCCATCACAACCCAGAGCTTTTTTCACCTATCATGTGAGCCCACGTTAGCCTTGGTTGCTAATTTGTTTGCATCCTGGCCTACTTTACTGTATACAAGTGACTTTCAAAAACGCAGGCGAGCATTGCAAGTGTCATAGCATAGGTCCATTGTACTTTGGAATTTTAATTATTTGTTTATTTGTTTGCCTTCCGCTCCCCCCTTCCCCCTCCTTTTCTTCCTTGTTTGCAGGGCCTGTGAGCGGGTCTGCACAGCACAGTTGTGGGTCTGACGGACAGAGCTCAAAGAGCACTAATTGGTGCTTCCCCCCCTTCATGTTGTTTATGCACTAATTGGGCCACTTCCTGAAGCTGCGGCCAAATAGGGAAGGGAGGAATGCATGGCAAAAGGCCACTCAGACAAGCTAGCGTCAGGAGGAGGTGAGAGAGAGAGAGAGAGAGAAGGAAGGAAAGAGAGAGATAATACATGTCCCTGATTATCTCTAAAGCAAGGACTGTTCATGACATAACATTTCAAATCTCCAAGGCTTCCACAGAATACTTCAGTTATTCTCAACAACCCTAAAATGCCACCAAAAGCACTGTACTCTCCTAATTTTCACTCTAAACAAACAAAACTAGCATGCACAATCAGCACAATGACAGAATCCTTGTGTTATCTCTGACCTCTGCAAAACCCGACCAAACACAATGGCCTTTTTTCTACAAATGCTAATAAATCATGGTACTGACAAATGGTGGGGTTCATGTTCGTTTTATCCTGAATGAACATCTATGTGCTTGATTTGTGTTTGATGTACAGGTCCTTTGATGTCAGCCTAGGGTCTATTGGTCTTTTCCAAGGGTTAGAAGTTGAGCCCATAGCATTTATAACTTGTGCAAGGCTGGTAAAGGATGCCAGATGAGTATCCAGCATCTGGGAATAAGGGAGGTGAGTGCCAGTAGTAAACTCAGCAAAAAAAGAAACGTCCCTTCTTCAGGACCCTGTCTTTCAAAGATAATTTGTAAAATCCAAATAACTTCACATATCGTCATTGTAAAAGGTTTAAACATTGTTTCCCATGCTTGTTCAATGAACCATTAACAATTCATGAACATGCACCTGTGGAACGGTCGACACTAACAGCTTACAGACGGTATGCAATTAAGGTCACAGTTATGAAAACTTAGGACACTAAAGAGGCCTTTCTACTGACTCTGAAAAACACCAAAAGAAAGATGCCCAGGGTCCCTGCTTATCTGCGTGAACGTGCCTTAGGCATGCTGCAAGGAGGCATCAGGACTGCAGATGTGGCCAGGCAATTGCAACGTCCGTACTGTGAGACGCCTAAGACAGCGCTACAGGGAGACAGGACGGACTTCTAATCGCCCTCGCAGTGGCAGACCACGTGTAACACCTGCACAGGATCGGTACATCCGAACATCACACCTGCGGGACAGGTACAGGATGGCAACAACAACTGCCCGAGTTACACCAGGAACGCACAATCCCTCCATCAGTGCTCAGACTGTCCGCAATAGGCTGAGAGAGGCTGGACTGAGGGCTTGTAGGCCTTTTGTAAGGCAGGTCCTCACCGGACATCACCGGCAACAACGTCGCCTATGGGCACAAACCCACCGCCGCTTGACCAGACGGGACTGGCAAAAAGTGCTCTTCACTGACGAGTCGCCGTTGTGTCTCACCAGGGGTGATGGTCGGATTTGCGTTTATCGTCGAAGGAATGAGCGTTACACCGAGGCCTGTACTCTGGAGCAGAATCGATTTGGAGGTGGAGGGTCTGTCATGGTCTGGGGGCGGTGTGTCACAGCATCATCGGACTGAACTTGTTTTCATTGCAGGCAATCTCAACAGCTGTGCATTACAGGGAAGACATCCTCCTCCCTCATGTGGTACCCTTCCTGCAGGCTCATCCCTCCAGCATGACAATGCCACCAGCCATACTGCTCGTTCTGTGCATGATTTCAGTGTCAGTGTCCTTCCATGGCCAGTGAAGAGCCCGGATCTCAATCCCATTGAGCACGTCTGGGACCTGTTGGATTGGAGGGTGAGGGCTAGGGCCATTCCCCCCAGAAATGTCTGGGAACTTGCAGGTGCCTTGGTGGAATAGTGGGGTAACATCTCACAGCAAGAACTGGCAAATCTGGTGCAGTCCATGAGGAGGAGATGCACTGCAGTACTTAATGCAGCTGATGGCCACACCAGATACTGACTGTTACTTTTGATTTTGACCCCCCTTTGTTCAAGGACACATTATTCCATTTCTGTTAGTCACATGTCTGTGGAACTTGTTCAGTTTATTTCTCAGTTGTTGAATCTTTTTATGTTCATACAAATATTTACACATGTTAAGTATGCTGAAAATAACCGCAGTTGACAGTGAGAGGACGTTTTTTTTAATGTGTTTATGTGTGCATGTGTCCCTCTATAAGAAGACCTGCAGGAATTCCATGTTTGATTTTGACTGGCAAGCACTTCTTTATATTTCTGTATGACGATACGAAGTCTCTCATAAACCAATCCTGGTCTCCATCCTGGACAACAATCCAAATCACTAGCCAAGGAGTTTCATAAATAAACATCTTAATGCAAACTAAAGCCTCCTCAAAACACTTCTTCATGGGCGATAACAATGACATGGCCACCATTTTGAGCCTGCATGACCAAACCGTCAACAAGATATTACTTTAGGTCTGCTGTCTGTCAGAGCAAGGGATGTAGTAGTGGTCAAACCGGGGCCCTGATAACATTGTAAATCAAATAACATTATTGACATACAGTGGGAAAATGCAATCCTGCAAAATTGAAGGGACACTCCCCTGGCAAAACATGTAGCTAATTCAGAGTGATTGATGTCCAGAGAGAGACACAGTGACAGTGTGCCGACTCCAGGGTTCACAGGTAGCCCATTTAGACAACAAAACAGGCCACTCCACAAGGCTGGTTGGTGAGAACAGAATCATACTGGGCAATCCGGAGGGGGTTGTGACAGACGCAGGCTCCTTCCTGTTGTCCTAAATAGCAACAAACAAGGGAGCGCCATCTCCCCAAGCTTCCTGTTATATCAGCTTCTCAAGAAAATCTGACTAGAGGAGTAGGAGGAAAGAAAATAAATATACAGCACAGCATATCACTGGCAACACTTTGGACAATAGTGAAGTATTATAATCACAGTCAAGTGAACAACAGAAGATTAGAACAGAATGGAGTTATGGGTGTGTGTATAGGTGTATGTTTGAGCCAGTACTTATCAAAACCCCAGACGACAAAGAGTGAAGGGATAAAGATATTGTACAACAAAATATTATTTCTGATAGAAAACTTTTTCATACATTTGTTTTCAGAGACTGCTAGTTCTCTGTTGCTTCACCAAGACACATTCTTGCATGGTGAAACAAGATAATCCACAGGGGGCTTGGGGAGCCAATGCAACTGGGGAAGAGAGAAAGAGGCCAGCCAAGTCAAAACACTGGAGGTCCCTGACGCTGTCCCCGGCGCTGGCAGACGCGATGGCGTCGTCCACAGGTGCCGTGCGATACCCGGGCCGCAGGCTGTTCCACAACAGGATGTCTGGAGCTCCCCAGGCTTGGGACTTCATCCTGGAGCTTGACTGTCCAAGATTTCACCATGTTCCCAGTGCAAAGGAACACATTACAGAGCTGGCAACGTCAAACTGTCCGCCGCTCAAAGTTATTTTCCCCCCCTCTCCTTCTCTTCCCCCCGCCCAACCCCCTCCTAACAATTTAAAAGATAAATACTCACCGTGGTGCTTTTCCAGAGGAAATAAAATGTTTTCCCTTCTCAGTTTTGCGTCAGAGGGCACGGAGAGTGAACCCACCAAACGGTTAATAAAAATAAAAATGGGGCCTCGGGAGCCAACAGCCCCAAAAGAATCCCGCGCTAACACATTAGGAGAAGCAAACAAACACTGATAATCAAGCCAATGCAAGGTAGAGACTGTATCATCTTGTTTTGTTTGGGGGATTTAAGGAAGCCCGATTAGCGCTGGCACAATTACCATATAAAAGACCATTTATGCTTGATCAAAAAATGTGGTCGGAGTCTTTGCAGGGAGGGTGTGTTGCAATTGCGGAGCCTCTGAAAGCATGCAAATGCCAAATCAAGTGGTATGCAAAGGCCAAATCAAGCAGCGTACCGCATCGCTGTGCGCCTCTCAATTTTTGTAACAATGCTCGAGGGCTCCGTATAGATCCGCATTGACATGATTGGTTGACGGTAAGTGGGGGCGGTACATCCTGTATAAACACAAATTCATTTCCTTGAAAACTTCCTTCACAATAGCTCTGCTCTGGTCCACAAAGCGCAAGAAGTATGAAAGTCCTGAAGTCTGCAGAGGCTGCATCGCAGTAAATAATGTATGGCCACTTCAGATGCTGGATTGACCATGCAGAGACTTTAACCGTGTAACCGACGGTTCTGGATAAAGACCGTCATGGAAATAAAAAAAACTGAACAGCTGACTAAAAATAACAACTGACTGAAGACGGGACGGCCGGGCATTTGTGCGATTGAGTCCGTTTCGGCCATAACACGGACTCTTAACAATGTGAAGAAACTTTGTCAGTCCTTGCTGAAACAAGCAAACAAGTTTTTGGGTTGCCTAGGCAACAGTAGCAGCACACATAGAAATATAATGAATAGAATGGGCTTGGAACCTCAAACCCTGGCGATTTTACTTGTAAACTCATGGATACCCTCGCAATGGCTGCCTGGTATTGTGACATGATAATTTCCATGGAGATGTAGAATGTTAATTCAAATGATATTAAAACGTCTTGAACGTTTTGGTAAAATGTATATTTACGCATAAATAGACATAACCAATAGTAATTACTTTTCATGAGATGGTCATAAACAATAACTAAAAATGCTGCATAGTTCTAGAAAGGTCTGGATCTCACCTTTCTGGTAAAAATAGTCAAAAATTGCTGCAATGTACTCACTTTTGAGAACACAAGCTCAAGTACACAGTACACAAATTATGAAAATAGCATATATGATTATTTTCTTACTCAACGAAAGTGGGCTTGAAATGACAAATTGCTTTCTAAATATAGTAACAATCAAATTATAAACGACTTACTATAAGATTTAACTTTTATTATAATTGTTAAATAAAAATGATCATATTTAGTAACAGTACATATTTGGCCCCATTTCATATAACTGACGTCAGTTTGACTAGAGAACGAATCAATGCGATTCGCTTTGATGCGATACGATGTACTAACAGTTGTTGCATAAATATATTCATTTTCAATTCTAATTTAAAATCTGCTGCTGATGGAGCTTATTGTATTGGGATAGAAGCTGTTCAAGAGCCTGTTGGTGTCAGACTTGATGCACCGGTACCGCTTGCCGTGCAGAAGCAGAGAGAATAGTCTATGGCTTGGGTGGTTGGAGTTTTTAACGATTTTCTGGGCTTTCCTTCTACGCCACCTGATATAGATGTCCTGGATGGCAAGGAGTTCTGTAGCGCCATGCGATCGAAGGTGGTCCTATGGTCATACCAGGCAGTGATGCAGCCAGTCAAGATACTCTCTATGGTACAGCTGTAAATCTTTTTGAGGATTTGAGACCCCATGCCAAACTTTTTCAACTTCCTGAGGGGGACGAGGCGCTGTCACGCCTTCTTCAGTACAGTGCCCGTGTGTTTGGACCATTGTAAGTCTTTACTGATTTGGACACAGAGGAATGAGAGTTGTGTCTCCGATAGCTTACTTTTATTCCAAGTAAAATGGTCCTCGAGTACCCCCAACAGCACACATTTTTGATGTTGTAGCACCTCATTCAACTTACCAAAGGCTTGATGATTAGTTGACAAGTAGAAACAGGTGTGCTTGTCCGGGGCCACAAAAATATGTACTGTTGGGAGTATTCAAAGACCGGAGTTGGGAACCACTGGACTAGGCTACTGATATTCCCTATGGTTGTTTGGCATGCAAAAATGACATGTAGGTCAATGACTGTCAACACAGTTACATGCTTAGTTCGACACTGAAGGAGGGGACGCATCAAACCTGCCAAGAGAGGGCCAACCACCAAAACTCCACAGTGGAGATTGGAGTATCTGTCCATAGGATCACTTTAAGCCGTACAGTCCGCAGTGCTGTGCTTTACGGAAGAGTGGCCAGAAAAAAGACATTGCTTAAAGAAAAGAATAAGCAAAAACTTTGTGTTCGCATGTGGGAGACTCTCCAAACATATGGAAGAATGTACTCTGGTCAGATGAGTCTAAAATTGAGCTTTTTGGCCATCAAGGAAAACGCTATGTCTGGCGCAAACCCAACACCTCGCATCACCCAGAGAAAACCATCCCCACAGTGAAGCATGGTGGTGGCAGCATCATGCTGTGGGGGATGTTTTTCATCGGCAGGGACTGGGAAACTGGTCAGAATTGAAGGTATGATGGACGGCGCTAAATACAGGGAAATTCTTGAGAGAAACCTGTTTCAGTCTTCCAGAGATATGAGACTGGGACGGAGGTTCACCTTCCAGCAGGACAATGACCCTAAGCATACTGCTAAAGCAACATTCGAGTGGTTTAAGGGGAAACATTTACATGTCTTGGAATAGCCTGGTCAAAGCCCAGACCTCAATCCAATTGAGAATCTATGGTATGACTTAAAGATTGCTGTACATCAGCAGAACCCATCCAACTTGAAGGAGCTTGAGCAGTTTTGCCTTGAAGAATGGGCAAAAATCCCAGTGGCTAGATGTGCCAAGATAATAGAGACATACCCCAAAAGACTTGCAGCTGTAATTGCTGCAAAATGTGGCTTTACAAAGTATTGACTTTGGGGGGGTGAATAGTTATGCACGCTCAAGTTCTGTTTTTCGGTTTCACAATAAAACATATTTTGCATCTTCAATGTAGTAGGCATGTTGTGTATATCAAATGATACAAATCCAGGCCATGATACAAAAATTGTAAGGCAACAAAATAGGAAAAATGACAAGGGGGTGAATAGTTTCGCAAGCCACTGTACATGTTTAGTTAGCTGGCTAACGTTAGTTAAATTGTTAGCATTATTTGTTAGCTAGCTAGCCGTTGTGCTAGCTAGGCAAAGTAAAGACACTGCATTGACTCTCATCAGCCAGCTACAGGCAGCTACAGCAACTAATCCATTGTGATTTATTATAATGTTACTTACTCAGTGGCCAGATAGCTAGGTTGGTAAAGCTAGCTTGGTAAAGCTCGTTGTGTGCATTGTGCTGCACTTAACACCCCATTCGTTTCACATGAAGTGTGTGTGACTGCCTGGCTCAGTTAGCAAGCTAACACTAGCTGAATAGCTAGCTTGCTAGCTAATAAGCTAGTGCACCTTAACAAACCTAACAAAAAGCACAAAACTCCTTAGCTAGATGTAATCGATGTAAAGACTTGCTCTAGAAAAAAAATTATTATGCTTTATTGTTTTAGTTCTGATTCTGATGAAAATGGTGAATTAGGTCAGATTGTTTCTCTGATAGGCTCAAAGGCAAGTTGTCAGCCACTGCCGAGCGTTGCAATACCCTCAGGTAGAAACGTCAGTTTCGTCAGTACCAGGTCAGTAGACAGCAGATACTTATTTTGTTCTAGCAAGAGAAGGAACGGCCTCCTACTGTGATAAGTACCTATCGGCAGTCTATCGGCAGTCAGATTCTCTGTGTGTTTCATGCTTAAGGCACTGGACCCTGCGACATTCACAGAGTGCTCTGTACAATAAAATGTCAGTCGGAACCAGTCCAGAGCCGCTCAAAGTCTCATAAATCTGATGTGGTTCATGCAATGGAATATATTTTTCAGTTGAGCTGAATCATCAATTTCCTGCTTTACTCCTATGGGTACACTCGAAATGGCCGCCAGTCCAATTATGCCATTATTGACTTGAATGGGGATTTCCCCTTCTTTTCATTCTATTTCTATAGCAGCACAGGCAGAGAGGACAAAATGTTCTTAAAAACACAACAACATTTTTGTTATTCGAACGGTTATTACGTTGACCCCGGTCATTTGGCTGGCCAATTACCATCATCCAAAATTCCATGACAGTCACAGCCCTACTTAAAAGTAAAGGAGAGCCGCACACTCTAGGAGCTCAGATGCAAAAAAATATTTAATTTACCAACGTTTCGACAGGCAAGCTGTCTTCATCAGGGTACAATCAGCCCTACGCCTGATTATCAATGCTTTGTCTTTCCTCTGCCATTACTTAGGTGATGCCCCCCACCTAGCACTATTGCCCCGCCCATTAAATAATTACCTTCATTTGGTTTCAATTGGAAACATTACAACATCAGAAAAGTGGGCCTTTCTGGTAGTAATTCTCCTCTCAAACTGTTTAAGGGCTAGCAGCTGCACGGGCCGTGTTCACAAGCTCGAGCAGTGTTAATACCATTAGCAAAGATAGATGAAAGATGAATCTGCCTTTGAAGGGGTGGTGGAATAAAAGTGGCCACATTAGAACTGTGGAGTGTGGTGGGGAGTGAGCGGGGGGTGAGGGGTGTAGGGGGCTTACTGTCCGTTGGCCCTGCGGGGGCTGCTTCTCGCATTACCCACCCGGCCGGATCACAGTGATTTCATTAGGATGGCGCGCTGTTGCCAATGTGGTTCTAATCGGGGTAAACTGTAAATAAAACCCACAGGAAATGCAGCTGGGTGACAGACTGTCCAAAAATAAAGAGAGAGGGGTTGGGGGGGTTGGGGAGGAGGGGGGTAAGCAAAATAAAACACATGTGAGGCGACGCCAAATAGAAGGGGGGCACTGATGATTAACGATGCCGACACTTTGAAGACAGGAAGACACCTGGCGACCATCTTGTCTCTGGGGTGGACGGACAGTAATGCTTCAGCATGTAGGAATTAGGGGCTACACATCTCCAGGCTTTAGTACGGACCCGCTGCCCAGATGGAGGCTAAGCCATGGATTGCGGAGGACTCAAGGAATGAGCCTACGGCTGGAGCTGGTGAACAGCCTCAGTGTAGTCTCCTTGGCAGAGCGCTTTAGAGAGTGAATACTACCTAGACCCTTTCCTGATTCACTATGAATGTGTGTAATCCCGCCCACACTGCCCTGCTTGCCTTGGGAAGACCAGTGAGGTGATAGATCCAGAATCACTGTGTCATGGTTTAAACAAACATCACAAAACTAAACTATGTTATTTTCAGGTATAGAAAATATCTGTCCCATTTTTGAAGAACAATAGGAATATGAATCTGAGAAAATACAAGGGCATTCTCTGATAAATTGAGAGCCTTGAACTGTACTGAACTGCTTTTAGTGGTGAACCCAACTCCTATCGGTTAAGGAAAATGCATGACGGATGTTTAATGTAATGAACCATTTCCTGTCTGCAAGCAATCGCCTCCTCCAGACCCTGTACACACACTGTATGGGAAACATAAAAATTGTTCTTACAAGAACAAAAAAATAAAAAATACGATATGTCAAACTTAGCAAATTAAACAGTCAAAAATCCAGTTTCCCAAACCAAAGCAGTCCAGAATAGCCATAACAGGAAGAGAGTTGTGGGAATCTGGATTTGGGATTCGGAATAGGCCGGAGGCAACTGCTCCAGTGGATCAGGCTTTGGAGTTGGAGCCACTCCTCACAAAGACGGGAAGCCGTGTTCCTATGACAGCGGAGTCGAGTTTCTAGTCCCGGGGTCGTCTTTGTCAGACGTGGACTGGTAGTTAGCCACTGACAGCTGTCTCTAGTGACCCTGGGTGACAGGGAGCAACAAGCTCAGCACTGTCATTAAAACACTGCCTTTGAAGAACCAAACTTCAGTCCCACTCTCTCCTTCCCACTTCTGTGTTATTGGGAAGGAGAGAGTGTCTGATCCAGTCGGTTCTGATCAGGTCAGAATCAAAACCAGTTCTTCAGATAAGTCCAAAAAACAATATTATTTCAGCACAGCAAGACAGCATGTTGTGATTGTGTTTTTTGTTCCACATTGTAAACAATGTTTAATTGAGTATATGGATCCAGGCGCACATTCTTACACAGAAGAATAATGTCGGTACTGAATCTAGTTTGATTTAATAACAGGACCCTAAGAGTACAGTGGTAAGATGTGTACACAATTCAACATTACCAAAAGTACTGTGTTAAGACATTGAACATTTTCTAGCGTGGACTCTCCATGTCCTAACCAGAGAACAGCCAGTCTTTGTGTAGTGTGGGCTGGGACTCTATAAATACACACATCCAGTCCAAATGGCCACAGAACATGCCACAAGAAAGAGTGGCCTTACAGAGACCATGGAGGAGGAGACAGGTCCCGCAGCGCAACTCAGAGCAGGTCTCCAATCAGTGCACCGGGAGAGCAAAACATATGTTAGCTGTGTTATGGTTAGAATTATCATCTTTGGTTTTCAACGGATGTGGGTTTGATCCCTTTGGCCTCCAGGCTCAATCAAATCAATCTAAAATTAGTTGCTGCCTCTTTTTCCAGAAAGTAGATAATTCCCTGTTGATTGTGGAGAAGAAAAAACACAGAGAAAGCAAACATTGCAGGGCAACAAACGAGTCTCAAAAAGTAATATGGTTGGTGCACAGTGCGCAAAAGCACGTGCTACATCTTGACGTGAACGACGACAGGTGCACAAGATATTTGCACCCATCTACTTTCTTCGTCGCCATAGGACAATTAAATTAAATTGTCCAACAAAATATGTCATGTAGTCCTCTCCTTATGCATGACATGTAGTCCTGAGTAGACACAAAACTCACTGCATCCTCATCTTGCAAGTGATTTTTTTTTTTACAAATAGTATGCATAAAATGTGTTTGGCTAATCATCTGCTCCTGACTGTCAGTCTCGGTTATGCAACTGTATGATTTTCTTGTTTACATAAAAGGTATGTAAACAACATTTGGCAAGATGGACAAAGGAGAACATTGATCTCAGACCGGGCAGCCACTCAATAGCCGCCTGTGATTGTGACTGCGACAGGAACAGAGTCACCTCTGTCTCAAGCTTCAATGGTTCCCTTTAGGGCTGCACAATTAATTCAATTTGAATCGAAATTGCAATATTGACATTTGCGATATGGATATTGCACGAGGCTGCAATTTTTTTCAACGTCATGAATGTAACATTCAAATGTGATAAGGGTTCCCTGGCAATCTCTGTTTAACACTTTGGTTCCTACCCTGTTACAACAACTTCTAATGGCTTTTTCATTAGTTATCATGCCAAACAATACTAACCATTGTATCGGAATACTAATTTATTTTTCTATGATTCCAACAGTTCACCCAAGTGTTTTGATCAAAATCGTGTGTAAAAATCGCAATATTTGGTTAAATAAATTAGACGCTATTATATTATCTGCCCATATCGTGCAGTCCTAGTTCCCTCTACAACAATGTGCAGAGGCCTGCGCCTGGCCTGTGAAGCAAGAAACACACAAGAAATAGAAATAAGAAGAACACGAGAAAGTAAGTAAGCTATATACAGGGTCAGTTCCAGGGTCAGTGCCAATACCATATTTACAATGTGCAGGAATACTGGAGTGGTAGGGTTTAGTGCTGAGCGATTAACCAACATTTTGGTTATTTTTCATTATTTAAACAACTAATGACCAACGTAGGTTCAATTATTTTAATTTCATTTTGTTCGTTTTCTTTTGTTGTGAAGTCAACGCTCAGTTTCTCTAAAGATAAATCAGGTCATGTCCAAACTGTGTGATGAAGTAAGGATTTGTAGTTTCCAACATGCCAATATTCTACATAGTTTAGCGCAGAGAATGTGGTAATTAACTACAATGACCATAAACCATTGAACACCTACTTGTCCGGTCTGTGTGTTTATTTTACACCTACTATGTTAGGATAGTGTGGGACAGAAACTGCATGATCAAGCGGGATAGAGAGCAGTTGCATTAGGCTGTTTGAGGTTTGAATCCAAAGCAACTTGCATACACATTGTTTGAAGTACAACATAACAACCGTACTAGCTCAATACGGTTTGCTGTAAAACCTTAGTAGAGCATGGGTGGAGTAGGTATTGTGGTGCTCATGTGAATTTCCTTTCTTTTTTGGCTTCAGACCAATGCCTACTTCTTACTTAAAACTTTGTTTTTTTGTTTTTCATTTCAAATGGTTTTTACACTGGAAGGTGATTGATTTTACAACATTTCCACCTGAAAAATGTGATTTATTGTCCAGGACCCAGTTTCCCAAAAGCATCTGAAGGCTAAGTTCATTGTTAGAACATCCGTAGGCGCTTCATTAAATCCCAGAGCTGTTTCACAAAACCGTCATCACTAAAGATGCACTTGAAAAAACTCATTATTTACCTGCCTCAGACCACTTGTAGAACAGCTAACTGGGTCATTAGATGCTTTTTTGCCCTTCCGAGTCACTTTGTACACAGAAGATCTCTGCTAAACCTAGTATCAAGATGTTTATCTGTCTCACTGTCACCGCCAATAACTTCAGAATGAAGTTGACTACAATACAAAGTTGGTAATGTGTTTGCAATTGTTATAAACAAGCAAGGGTAAAACGATAATTCAAATGAAAACTGAGATGACTCCATTAAAATATCAATACAGTAGCCTAAATAGGCCTATATATTTAAATCATACTGAACTCAATTTCATGTTCAGTCAATTGAGTTCTATTTTCCTAATTGTAGGCTACTGTCTGTAATTTTTGCCTCAATTTCATGATGTATACGCCTAACAACATGCACGCAATGATATGCAAAATATTTGAATTAGTGCATAGCCTAAAGCATTAGAATAAGCCGAGGATAATTTATTTCTTGGAGTTGATCTGTTGTCAGTATGTACCTAATGTTAAGGTAAGATTTGAATGGAGAACGCTGATTCGTGAGCAGAGCTGCCTTTCTTTCGATCCTATCAGCATCGACACATGCTCTAACGACGTACTTATCGAAAGTTCTTCCTACGTGGTATTTTGGGAAACGTATATATGAGTTCTTAGGCCGTTATAGAAACAATGTATCGTTAGAACACTGGTAGGCATAAGTTCCATCGCTATCGGGAAAACGGACCCTGCCTATTACTTCATAGACATGGCTATTTGCATATTTGCAAACATATGGATTCTCCCTTTAAACAGGGGAGGGAGGTGAATATCAACAGCTGCTTTACATTAAGCAAGTGATTCAAAGTACGGAATAAGTTGGCTGAGTGACCCCCCTCTATTTTTTTGCTTGTTGATGGCTACTTCCCACTAAGGGGTCCTACGCCGACATCTTTTGGACGTCTTTCTCTCTTTGTTTTGTGCAGTCCAGACCAGCCTAGACTTCAACGTCCATGGATGAGACTCCCTAAAAACACTCTACTTCGATACAAGCAACGTTTCATAGGAGGTTAGGAGTGTATTTTCGTTAACTTTAACCTTTTTCCTAACCTTAATCCAATTCTCCTAACTTGTTACGTTAATTCTCCTAACCTGCTGCGTTTGTTCTATAAATCTGTTACGAAAAATATGTAGCTGTATCAAAGTGGCGAGGCTTTAGGGAATCTCATCCACGGACGTTGATTTTTGTTCTCTTCCGGATAAAATCTGAACCAATCATAGACATCTGTTTGGTTTAGGACCGACCTTGATTTGGCTCAAACAATGTTTGCTTCAGATTTGGTCCTGTCCGGACTGGACCAAATCTGAACCAATCATAGAGATCTATGGTTCACCAGTTTGGAAAGCACAGTACAGAGCAACACAGTAGAGTAGTGGCTCTCAAACCTCCATGGGAAACCCAGGCCATTCCATGTAATTGATCTATTCCAGAGCTAGCACACCTGATTTAACTTGTCAACTAATCCTCATGCTCTCCAATAGCTAGTTCGGAGCTACATCAAAATTGTGAAACATCTGGGGATCCCCGAGGAGAGGTTTGAGAACCACTTCAGTAGAGCACAGCAGATTGCAGTACATTAGAGTACAAACAATTACAGGAAGTATTTTCAACATTCATTCAGAAACAAAAATGAACCTAATTCCAATGCCCGGAAAATACATGTTTTAAACATCCTGAAAATACTTATTTTCACCTTTCATTCAAAACCTAAAATTCAACGTCTGGAAAATACATATTTTAAACGTAATTTTGTTTACTGGGTTCAGATCTTTGGGAACACACTGAAATCTAACTTGACACTGTTGGTCAGAAAATTGCATTGACAGAGGACGGTGTACTGAATGAATGCATCATAAGGCAAGGGCTGGAATTTGTTCTGGATGCTCGTGTGTTGATCTAATTAATTCGCTAGCTAGCATGTATACATTCACTGCAACGCACAGCTGACGTGCTACCTGCATGTGCATTGGCAGAGTTTAGATTAAACATAGCTAACTGTTTCTTATCAAGGAAATTTGTTTTATCTGTTTGTGTTGTGAGAGGCTGGTCTTGGTTGAGGAAATGTAGGCAAGCTAGCATGGTTTGTGATGAAACTGGTATTTGGCTGCACACGTAGCTATCATGATGGAGTAGCTAGATGGGCAATGCCCAGGCCATTGCATTTATAATACGTTAACAGTGTGGCAGTTTCCCAAAGATTGGTATTGACTATTAACTTTACTTAGCTATTTAGATAGCTACGCTTTATGGAAGAATGTAGCAAGCTATGATATATTGTCAACATTGAGTTGTGGTTGGTGCACAATCTATACAGCTATGGTACAGTCGCGTTAGCTTGTAACTACTGACTAGTTGGCTAGCTAACTGGATATAATAGCAGCCAAGGACTTTCACTAGATTATTTGTTTGTGCTAGGATTTAGTTTACACAGATGACTTAGCAAAATAGCATATACCTAGCTAAAATATACCTAGCTAGCTAGATTCCTTTTCATGCAGCTTGCTTCTTATTTACTGGTGTTAGCTACCTAGATAGCTACAGCTACTAGTATGCTACTAGCTAGCTGCTGCTGTTGCGCAGCAACGGAGTTGATGGTCCCAAAAATATTTTAGCATTGTCAGAAATGCTATAAAAAAGTAGTAAATCATTGGTTCTTAAATGGACTGAAATGTACACGTGAAAAGCAATAAAATATAAATTTTCTAAAAACTGTTGCACCAACAAAGGTATTCAGTTCAAATGGATCCAAGTCTAATTGTCACCTTATGGACGCTGTAGCCTCGTTTTAATCTGATGTCTATAAATGTTGCTAGATTTGGGTAAAGAAAACTCTTGACAACCCTAACGCTAATAACCGTGTCAAAAATCTGGCATAGTGGTTCTTGGTAAACGCTGGATGGATCATGACGTGAGGCGGGGAGTGTGTTGTGTACCTCCAATGAAGTTGATTTGCGAATTTTCATCGACATTGGTGTTATATTGGCTTAGATTGGAAATTAACATTGAGCTTCAAATCATCCCCTACCGGTCGGCGCTACTATAATGTAAAAATGGACAATTGCAAAGTATGCTGAGCAATAGTCTAATGAGCTCCGCCCCAAAACAAGGTTTTGTGTAGAAGAGTTACAGATTTGATCAAAATGTACTTGTCGTAGCAGGTTCAGGAGAATTTACGCAGCAGGATAGGATAATTAACATAGCAGGTTAGAAGAATTAGGAGAAACTGTATCCAATCTAGACATGACCCCAAAACAAGACCAATAATAATACCCAGTGTGCTTTGCAGTACATTTTGGTATGTTCATTTTCACATAAACATTCACATTTTGGTCATTTAACAGACTCTCTTATCCAGAGTGACTTACACTCAGTGCCAACAATTTAGGTAGATAAACAACACAGAATACAGTCATAAACTAAATTTCCATCCAATTTGTGACAGATTTTCATGCAAATACTCTAAAATCTGCATAAAACAATATGAGAGACATGTTCCAATCAAATGGACTTATTGTGGATAAAATACTGTGTGTGATGACGTTATGCACATAAAAATTACTTTTGTGGTAAAATTTCTATGTACCAAATAAAAAAAATACAAGTTAAATGAGTTTCCATCGCATTTTCAACTCTACTGATGGTTTTTGTCACAAACACGGTTGTGTTATATAGCGATCTGTGCCCACTCTGGTTTTGGTAGGTGCGCTCTAGCCGTCAGCTCGCAGACAAAGTGCGGTTAAGCTACCTGCATTATTAGATTATTATGGATAAGAGCGTTACATTTTTAGGGAGGGTTAAACGGCAGCCAAGCGTCAATCATCATGTCAAATAAGATATTTATTGGAAAGGAGCCTCAAGCTCATCATGTGCACTTTCACCACCCTGTGAAGTTCATCATCATTTATTCTATTTGTAGTCTAATAAATTGCATGGTAATGGGAGGACCACAGAACGTACCATCGTGTGACTCCAAGTTTACTTCAATATGATGGTTATTATATCAATATTTGCGCATAAAGGCATTTCCACCGTCACTTCTCGCATACATTTTACAGAGACCATGATCCCACCATGTCGAACAACGAAATTGTCTGTCGGCATTTATAAAATTGTAACGGCATATTCTGTTCCAATCAGACGGTTGTGATATTTTTTCAATCGTCAGTTCATTCATCTGCATTAAATGGTTGGATGAAAACCTGGTTATAGCAAGTAAAACGTTTCTGTAAGCATTACTGAGAATGTGGTTGCTGTTTGGGCCGGCTACTTGCAAATGTATTTCTGTATTTTAAAATTCAAAATACATTTATTTTAATTAAATACAGTTCAAAAAAGTATTTTGTAGATTATTTTTGATACATTGATCTTTATGGTATTTTGTAATTGGATTTTGTAATTTTTGCCCATCCTTTTGTGTGAGAGAAAATTAAGTGTGAGTGAGTGTGCTTAGAGAGAGTGCAAAAATAAAAAATAAAATAGAAAAGGTCAAAACAGATGTGTAGCCATTTTGTTAGCTATTTAGCAGTCTTATGGCTTGGGGATAGAAGCTGTTCAGGAGCCTGTTGGTGTCAGACTTGATGCTCAGGTACCGCTTGCCGTGCGGAACCAGAGGGAACAGTCTATGGCTTGGGTGGCTGGAGTCAAAACATTTCCGGCCCTTCCCTTCACACTGCCTGATTTGGAGGTCCTGGATGGCAGGGAGCTCGACCCCAGTGAATTACTGGGCTGTCCGCACCACCCTCAATAGCGCCATGTGATCGAGGGTGGTGCAATTGCCATACCAAGCATTGATACAGCCAGTCAAGATGCTCTCAATGGTGCAGCTGTAGAACTTTTTGAGAATTTGAGCATTTCCTGTAGTGCACGTTTAAGCTCCTTGGTCTTACTGACATTGAGGGAGATGTTGTTGTCCTGAAACCACACTGCCAGGTCACTGACCTCCTTCCTGTAGGCGGTCTCATCTTCACCGGTGATCATGTCATGCGTGGCCACACAGGAAGTACAAGAGTGGACTAAGCACACACCCCTGTGGGGCCCCCATGTTGAGGGTCAGCATGGCAGAGGTAATGTTGCCTACCCTCACCAACTGAGGTTGGCCCGTCAGAAAGTCAAGGATCCAGTTACAGAGGGAGGTGTTGAGTCCGAGGGTCCCAAGCTTGGTGATGAGCTTGGAGGGGACTATTGTGTTGAATGCTGAGCTGTAGTCAATGAACAGCAATCTCACTAGTTAGTTACCTAGTATATCTGCTTGTATTTAAGTCACAGACTCATACAAAGACCAACAAACAACCCAACAAGCGATCACACAGACATTTATACAGAATATCGTCATACGTAAAATATATCATTCTTCTATCATTTTCCCATAAACTGACAAATACACTGGATTATCAGAGCGGCCTAGTCCCTTCCAGGTCCTTCAAAAATGTTGATATATGTTGTGCTGTGCTATCCTGTTTTGTACATTTCCTGAAATGCAATGTGTAAGGTACAGGAAAAATCCAACAGGAGTGGGATGGATGGCCTTCAGCTCTCCCAGTCTGGAAAAAACATTAGTTGAAATGAGAGGGAAGTTACAAGGTCTAAGTTATTTCCTCTCTTTTTCTTTTCATAATTTGCAGGGGGAAAACTACATTTTTCCTCCTTGCAGTGTGGGTACTGCCATTCGTGGACAGGAAGCAATGACAAGGGCTGAGGACACACTGGTGTGCCATACAATACTCCAAGGCTATGTGCATCTGGCTCCAAGGCCAGAGAGCGGAGGTGAACATTTGTGTGCGTGCACGCGCATGTGTGTGTGTCTGTGTGTCCCATAACTACTCTTGATAAAAACTTGATTTAATTTCTTGAGTGTTGACTTAAGGGAAAAAATGCAAACAAGACGATCAAATAAACACTAAAAACCAACCAGAACCTTATACGCATTAATTGAAAGTGTGTTAACACATTCAAACATACTAATCCACAACATAAAGACAACCTCTCAGTGATTGCAGGAATCAGACCTCTTGAATCTGCATGGGGTGCTTCGACTAGCATTACGACAAAACAAAAACTGCCAATGTCAGTCACACACTGTTGGACGATCACATTCATCCTGCACTAACCTGTTTTGGCTGGTGAGCCACTTTAAAGGGAGAGGAAGTCTGACTGTATGACTGCTTGAGGCAAAAGGTTATTTGTTTGTTGCCAAGAGGTTAGGTAACCACCGAGACACAGAGCAACAAGCTCAATCAGGAAATTGGATCATAAAAAAGGCCCTGATCCTCGAGTCGGCCCGGCAACCTGTGGTTTTCCTCAGGTACTCAGTATTCCCTGTGAGTTCTCCGAAGCAACCGTTTTGGTTAACCAACTAACCACTTGAGCATAATGCAATCTTCTATTCATAACACTCACAACGTATTGGCAGCTGTCCACAACACAAATCCAAGTCAGAGAACGAAAATACTACAACAAACCTCTGCTGAGGAATTTGGGTGAATGGTTTCTTGTCGATTCAAAACGCTGCATATTCTCTGAGATTTGTCAAATTCTCGATTCTGTACGAGAAGAGACATTTATAGTAGTGCTGGTATGTTGTTAGAGACTTTCCAAACACAGAGGCAGCAGCAGTCTTGGAATGTGCACTGGTGTACAAACCAAGCTCTGAAATTATGGCCCTCGCCATCGCTAAAGAAAATGTAATTGATGCAATCTGTAGACCATGTAGCTTTTAATTAGTGGCTTCCGCCTCCTAATTGGTTTCTCTAAGTTTCCGCCACCCTAATTTAGGATCCGACCAATCCGACCAATTGGTATTTTGTAGGCTTTGTTGGTCTTAGGAGAAACCGTACACCGTAATCAAGGGCCGGAATGAACGTTTTAAGGGCAACACAAGCAATCTGTGTTAGCAAACACAACCTCAGTTAAAGTTAATTTTACTGTGCAGTCTCAAGGTCCTCTGGTGGAAAACAGCTCTGCTGCAGCACCTCAGATTTAAAATGCACTTTTCTGCTGTAGCAATTGTAACAGATAAAAAACATTTAATTCATAGATGATGGGTGCATTTACTGGACACTATCGCTGCAAGGGAAAATCAAGTAGAGCTTAATTTGTGTAAAAGCTAACTACAACAGCTGTATGGAACACAATGCAAAATGGCTGCTGGAAAGTATATTATTCAAATGCAAATGTTTACAGTCCACCTTACAACCGAGCCATGTTCTTTGGATACAACAACCGTATCAAACTAGTAAAAACACAGAATGCCACAAGGCTAAAGTTTACTATGGCATGCTTATAACTGAGTGTATAACCTCTAGTGTTTTTTGTTGTTGTCAGAAACTCTGCAAGTAAACACTCCCATGTTGCTGTTCTGTTGGCGCTGTTGTTTCTCCATGACACAGGACGTGAGCAAACTAATGGTACACTTCTCCGGCTCTTTCCCACTAATGTTGTGTGTTCCCTCGCTGAAGACATAAAAACAGACCTGGATCGCATCTCCCTCTGTCTTATTGATGCTGACAAGGGGAGATAAACCATTGGTTGTGGACATGGCCAGTCGATAACTCCAATCAAATTTGCTTCTAAACAACGCAGGCTCTCTGTTTCCCACCAAAAGTGAGAGACAGAAACAGAGACGGAGGAGGAAAGCAGAGCCGGAGGAAGAGGGAGATAAAGATAGATAATGAGAAAGTGTCACTGAGCATAAAAGGTTGAATAAATAAACGAAGTGGCAGCTATCTCTGTGGGTTGAAGTGATGCAAGTGAAGCTAGTAGATGTGTTGAATTTTTTAAATAATAATCAATTTTGGCACGTTGAGTCTTAGAAGAGATGGTGTGTATTTTGACAAGGTGCTGTCAAACTGTCACAGAGAGAGGAGGAAAAAGGAAAAGACGGCGAGAGAAAGAGAGAGACAGAGTTGGAGAGAGAAACAGAGAGAGAGAAAGAAACAGAGAGGCGGCACAAGGAAGCGAGTTAGCATGCCTTTGTAGTGAGGGTTTGTGGTGACTGCAGCCTGGCTTGTGACTCCATCATAAAAAGGCAAACCCTTTGAGGTCAGAGACAGGTCTGGTTGCTCAGTGCTGCTGGGTAACACTGGACGTGACCATCCCTTCTCCCCCTGCGTCTCCCCTGGATATCCCCCTGCCCACCTTGTTTACTGTAACTCCTAATCAACACCACGTTTTCCAGTTGCCAGGGCAACTTTCAAGAAATTTGTGCAGAAACAAGATATCAGATGACTTCACAAACCTTCAACTACCATTACATGTGCTATCTGTTGCTTGACATTAAACACAGCAATGACTGTTCAAATAAAATAATGTTAGCATATTATACAAGTTATTTTAATTAATTTGGAAGATTAATTCAACAAAGTGATATTATATTATGTCTTAACAGTGTACCATTTCAGATAAGAAGAACTTATAACGCATATATTGAGGTAGCTATGTACATATACAGTGCATTCGGAAAGTATTCCGACCCCTTGATTTTTTTCACAATTTGTTACGTTACAGCCTTATTCTAAAATCGATTCAATTGTTGCTGTTTTTCATCAATCTACACAAAATACCCCATAATGACGGAGCAACATTTTGAAAATGTATTGAAGCATCATTGGCAGAGATTACAGTCTCAAGTCTTATTGACTATCATGCTACAAGCTTGGCCCACCTGTATTTGGGGAGTTTCTCCCATTCTACTCTGCATATCCTCTCAAGCTCTGTCAGGTTGGATGGGGAGCGTCGCTGCACAGCAATTTTCAAGTCTCTCCAGAGATGTTGGATCAGGTTCAAGTCTGGGATCTAGCTGAGCCACTCAAGGACATTCAGAAACGTGTTCCAAAGCCACTCCTGCATTGTCTTGGCTGTGTGCTTAGGATTGTTGTCCTGTTGGAAGGTGAACCTTCCCCCCAGTCTGAGGACCTGAGCACTCTGGAGCAGATATTCATTAAGGATCTTTCCGTACTTTGCTCTGTTCATCTTTCCCTCAATCCTGACTAGACTCCAGTCCCTGCCGCTGAAAAACATCCCCACGCTTCACCGTAGGGATGGTGACAGGTTTCCTCCAGATGTGACGCTTGGCATTCAGGCCAAAGAGTTCAATCTCGGTTTCATCAGACCAGAGAATCTTGTTCCTCATGGTCTGAGAATCCTTTAGGACCCCTTTGGCAAACACTGTCATGTACCTTTTAGTGAGAATTGGCTTCCATCTGGCCACTTTACCATAAAGGCCTGATTGGTGGAGTGCTGCAGAGATGGTTGTCCTTCTGGAAGGTTCTCCCATCTCCACAGAGGAACTCTGGAGCTCTGCCAAAGTGACCATCGGGTTCTTGGTCACCTCCCTGACCAAGGCCCTTCTCCCCCGATTGCTCAATTTGGCCGGGTTGCCAGCTCCAGGAAGAGTATTTGTGGTTCCAAACTTCTTTCATTTAAGAATGATGGAGGGCACTGTGTTCTTGGGGACCTTCAATGCAGCAGACATTTTCTGGTACCCTTCTCCAGATCTGTGCCTCGACACAATCTTGTCTTGGGGCTCTACGGGCAACTCCTTCAACCTCATGGCTTGGTTTTTGCTCTGACATGCACTGTCAACTGTGGGACCATACAGACAGGTGTGTGCCTTTCCAAATCATGTCCAATCAAGTTGTAGAAAGATCTCAAGGATGATCAAAGGAAACAGGATGCACCTGAGCTCAATTTCTAGTCTCATAGCAAAGGGACTGAATACTTACGTAAAAAAGGTATAAAAATTCTAAAAACCTGTTTTCGCCATCATCATGGGGTATTGTGTGTAGATTGATGAGGAAAACAATTTATTTAATCAATTTTAGAATAAGGCTGTAACATAACAAAATGTGGAAAAGGTCAAGAGGTCGGAAAACTTTCCGAATGTACTGTAGGTAGGTGTAAAGTGACTAGTCAACAGGATAAATTAATTTAGTCTCTGCGGCCAAGAAGAGGGCCTTTAAGAAAATAATCCTAGGGGAAACACGGTGTGTGCACCAAAGCAAAGCTACAGGAAATACTGTGTGGATGCTTCAAACAGAAATCAGATGCAATTAGCATGCATATAATGATATAGAGTTGAAGTCGGATGTTTACTTACACTTAGGTTGGAGTCAATAAAACTCGTTTTTCAACCACTCCACAAATTTCTTGTTAACAAACTCGAAAGTCGGAAAGGACATCTACTTTGTGCATGACACAAGTAATTTTTCCAAAAATTATTTACAGACAGATTATTTCACTTATAATTCACTGTATCACAATTCCAGTGAGTCAGAAGTTTACATACACTAAGTTCACTGTGCCTTTAAACAGTTTGGAAAATTCCATGAAAATGATGGCATTGCTTTAGAAGCTTCTGATAAGCTAAATTACATCATTTGAGTCAATTGGAGGTGTACCTGTGGATGTACAGTTGAAGTCGGAAGTTTACATACACCTTAGCCAAATACATTTAAACTCAGTTTTCACAATTCCTGACATTTAATCCTAGTAAAAATTCCCTGTCTTAGGTCAGTTGGGATCACCACTTTATTTTAAGAATGTGAAATGTCAGAATAATAGTAGAGAGAATTATTTATTTCAGCTTTAATTTCTTTCATCACATTCTCAGTGGGTCAGAAGTTTACATACACTCAATTAGTATTTGGTAGCATTGCCTTTAAACTGTTTAACTTGGGTCAAACATTTTGGGTAGCCTTCCACAAGCTTCCCAGCATAAGTTGGGTGAATTTTGGCCCATTCCTCCTGACAGAGCTGGTGTAACTGAGTCAGGATTTTAGGCCTCCTTGCTCGCACACAATATTTGCTTGGGGTCCTTGTACATTTGGAAGACCCATTTGCGACCAAGCTTTAATTTCCTGACTGATGTCTTGAGATGTTGCTTCAATATATCCACATAATTGTTCTTCCTCATGATGCCATCTATTTTGTGAAGTGCACCAGTCCCTCCTGCAGCAAAGCACCCCCACAACATGATGCTGCCACCCCCGTGCTTCACGGAAGGGATGGTGTTCTTTGGTTTGCAAGCCTCCCCCTTTTTCCTCCAAACATAGCGATGGTCATTATGGTCAATTGTTCTATTTTTGTTTCATCAGACGAGAGGACACTTCTCCAAAAAATATGATCTTTGTCCCCGTGTGCAGTTGCAAATCGTAGTCTGGCTTTTTTATGGTGGTTTTGGAGCAGTGGCTTCTTCCTTGCTGAGCGGCCTTTCATGTTATGTCGATATAGGACTCATTTTACTGTGGATATAGATACTTTTGTACCTGTTTCCTCCAGCATCGTCACAAGGTCCTTTGCTGTTGTTCTGGGATTGATTTGCACTTTTCGGCACCAAAGTACGTTCATCTCTCCTTCCTGAGCGGTATGACGGCTGCGTGGTCCCATGGTGTTTATACTTGCGTACTATTGTTTGTACAGATGAACGTGGTACCTTCAGGCGTTTGGAAATTGCTCCCAAGGATGAAGCAGACTTGTGGAGGTCTACAACTTTTTTCTGAGGTCTTGGCTGATTTCTTTTGATTTTCCTATGATGTCAAGCAAAGAGGCACTGAGTTTGAAGGTAGGCCAATTCCATGCAACATTTATCAATGAAACATGACACCAAAACCCATTGAAAAGAGAGGGCTGAATTATTAAGAAGCAGAAAATAAGAGGGATGTAAAAGAAAATGAGGGAAGAGAGGAGGGAGAGACAGAAAAAAGAGAAAGACAGAAAGAGAGAGGGAGGAAAGATAGAGGCTTTCTGTGTTCCTCCTTGTGCCTGCTGTCTGTGACCACTTTGCCCTGGAGCATGAACGCGAATGTGAGCCCGCCTCTCTTCTCGGTCTGTTCACAATTACCCAGCCACTAATGAATCTTCCACGAATGACTGCTTAACTGGCAGCACTGACTCCTCAGGAACAAGGGAGCTATTAGTGGAGGAATTGAGGAAGGAAGGAAAAGGGGAAAGCCAAAGGGAAGGCAGGCCAGCTCAGAGGCCCAGGAAGGGAGGAGGGAGGAGGGCTCAGCTGCATCCCCCCGAGGTGATGCCTTTAACAGAAGAGATCCTGGAGGAGGGAAGTGCGCACTCCACTTTCTCCCCCCCAGCAACCAGAGATGAAAGAGATTAGTTCTGGGTCTGGCCCGGAGGACAGTGGACTGGTGAACATCTGAAATGCTTCATTTCTCAGGCAACAGGATTTAGGATGGGACCCTATGTCCTTTAGAGGTGGTAAATACATGAAAATATTTTGCGGGGCACTGTCCAAGTCGGGGGTTTGGTGCATGAGACAACTTCTGGTGTTTCCTGCCAACCGTAATTTACGGTTGGCAGGATGCACACGCGCCTACACAATTTGTATGCACACGCGCATACACAATTTGTATGAAGATGTGTGAAAAAACATATTCCGATTTCAGTACCGACTCCAAGGAGCTTCTCAAACTATAAGCCATCTCAACCTGAAGTCTGACACGGACTGTTTGTGACAGCTAGGTAAAACTTTAACAGATTAGATGAAAACTCTTTGACAAATAAGAAGTTGGGGCCAAACTATACCAATTGGTGCTCATGCAACTAGTGAGAAAAGTGACAAACCAATGCTTACACAGAGACTTGAAACAGTGAAATAGCGTTGAGAAAAGAACACACATACTGTACACATGAGAGTGAACACACACACACACACACACACACACACACACACACACACACACACACACACACACACACACACACACACACACACACACACACACACACACACACACACACACACACACACACACACACACACACACACACACACACACACACACACAGTCTTATACTTATGACCCAGGCACATTTCACAGGACCATCAAGTTAAAGTCCAGGTAGCAGCTAATGTACCCCACAACAGATATTTATGTAGTGTCTGTCCGCAATGTAAAAAAGAACAGACTGAGAGTCTGTTCTTTCGACCAATTGATTGGTCGGAATATTAAAACAGGTATTTTTCCATATATAGAAACACACTATGTTTGAATAAAATCAACTATATGTAGACTACTAAGCTTGTCTGATGCTTTAAGCACTGCAATTAAAAATTAAGACACACAAATTACTAAAGAGGGAGCAAAAGATCAATATAGCCTAACTAGAAGAAAAAAACCTCCTCCCACTGCCCGCTGCTGCTGGCCTTCGCAGATTCTGCCGTTATGCTCCTGAAGTTGCCGGTAATAGGCTACACCAGCGGTTGACAACCTTTTCCATTTTAAGTGACAAGTTGTCGTACCATTTCTACCGTTCTGCGTGGCAGTTATGACTTTCATATTTTCATGGAACAGTTTAATTTCATTCATAATAAAATCTTAACATCTCAAAATCAATGTCATGTGGTTAATCAAAATTGTATCAAATGAACATGATACAAATTTAAAAGTAACTTATATTGCCATTGCCAATATGTAAAAATAGCCTACATAAATCCAACAAAGAACAACATTGCAGTCCGAAGTTAGAAAATATTGTGATGAAAATAAATATCCTATAAATCACATTGGCTACGCATTGCCTGTCTGCAAGGAACTTGACACATTGTATCAACTATTAATTTGGTCTGGCCCAAAGCTAGTGTTAGCAAACTTGCAACATTGTATAAAATATTCTGGGCCCTCAAGAGTTTCACACCAGCGAGTTCCAGACAGACAGAAACAGCTGTAGGCTATTTGCACAAGGGATAAGAAGTAATCAGGTAGCCCTATTTTATTACGTTTCCACCGGATCAGAGCATGACATTTTTTTATCGAAAGGGAGAGAGCTGGAAAGATTTTTCAAATAGGTAAAAACAGACTTTGTTACCTTGCTGTTTGAGACGAAGAACAAATTACTTTAAATTACTTTACAGTGACAGCGGGTTAAGACAATCAGATAAAGGCTAAATGTACTTCTGTTGAGCCATCTCTGTGGCCTGCACAATGGATAAGTCCACTCAGACAGGCATGAATCAGACAGGTGTCTCGTGTGCTATACATTTATTTTTAATATATTTGCCACTGCTCAACAACAAAAAATCTTGGTTGATCAACAGCCTATTGACCAAACAATTGACCAGTTGACTAAATGGGGTCAGCCCTAATGTACAGTACCAGTCAAAAGTTTGAACACACCTACTCATTCAAGGGCTTTGCTTGATGTTTACTATTTTCTACATTGTAGAATAATAGTGAAGACATCAAAACTATGAAATAACGGCGCCGGAAAGAGATGGCTGCCTCGCTTCGTGTCCCTTGGAAAATATGCAGTATTTTGTTTTTTTACGTGTTATTTCTTACATCGGTACCCCGGGTAATCTTAGGTTTCATTACATACAGTCGGGAGGAACTACTGAATATACGATTAACGTCAACTCATCATCGTTCCTACCAGGAATATGACTTTCCCGAAACGGATCCAGTGTCTTGCCTTCCACACAATACAATGGATCTGATCCCAGCCGGCGACCCTGTGCGACGCCGAAAAAGGGGAAAACGTGGCGGTCTCGTGGTCAGGCTTCGGAGACGGGCACATCGCGCTCCACTCCCTAGCATACTACTCGCCAATGTCCAGTCTCTTGACAATAAGGTTGATGAAATCCGAGCACGGGTAGCATTCCAGAGAGACATCAGGGATTGCAACGTGCTCTGCTTCACGGAAACATGGCTAACTCAAGGGACGCTAACGGAGTCGGTGCAGCCAGCTGGTTTCTCCATGCATCGCGCCGACAGAAACAAACATCTTTCCGGTAAGAAGAGGGGCGGGGGGGTATGCCTTATGATTAACGAGAAGTGGTGTGATCATCATAACAACACACAAGAACTCAAGTCGTTCTGTTCACCTGATCTAGAACTCCTCACAATCAAATGTCGACCGCATAATCTACCAAGGGAATTCTCTTCAATCATAATCACAGCCGTATACATTCCCCCCCAAGCAGACACATCGATGGCCCTGAACGAACTTTATCTGACTCTTTGTAAACTGGAAACCACACACCCTGAGGCTGCATTCATCGTAGCTGGGGATTTTAACAAGGCTAATCTAAAAACAAAACTCCCTAAATTCTATCAGCATATCGATTGTGCTACCAGGGCTGGAAAAACACTAGACCATTGTTACACTAATTTCCGCGACGCTTATAAGGCCCTCCCCCGCCCCCCTTTCGGAAAAGCTGACCACGACTCCATTTTGTTGATTCCAGCCTACAAACAAAAACTCAAACAACAAGCTCCCGCGCTCAGGTCTGTTCAACGCTGGTCCGACCAATCTGAATCCACGCTTCAAGACTGCTTCGATCACGCAGATTGGAATATGTTCCGCATCGCGTCCAACAACAATATTGACGAATATGCTGATTCGGTGAGCGAGTTCATTAGGAAGTGCATTGACGATGTCGTACCCACAGCAACGATAAAAACATTCCCAAACCAGAAACCGTGGATTGACGGCAGCATTCGCGTGAAACTGAAAGCGCGAACCACTGCTTTTAACCAGGGCAAGGTGACCGGAAGCATGACCGAATACAAACAGTGTAGCTATTCTCTCCGCAAGGCAATCAAACAGGCCAAGTCTCAGTACAGAGACAAAATCGAGTCGAAATTCAACAGCTCAGACACAAGAGGTATGTGGCAGGGTCTACAGTCAATCACGGATTACAAAAAGGAAACCAGCCCCGTCGAGGACCAGGATGTCTTGCTCCCAGACAGGCTAAACAACTTTTTTGCCCGCTTTGAGGACAATACAGTGCCACTGACACGGCCCCCTACCAAAACCTGCGGGCTCTCCTTCACTGCAGCCGAGGTGAGTAAAACATTTAAACGTGTTAACCCTCGCAAGGCTGCAGGCCCAGACGGCATTCCCAGCCGCGTCCTCAGAGCATGCGCAGACCAGCTGGCTGGTGTGTTTACGGACATATTCAATCAATCCTTATCCCAGTCTGCTGTTCCCACATGCTTCAAGAGGGCCACCATTGTTCCTGTTCCCAAGAAAGCTAAGGTAACTGAGCTAAACGACTACCGCCCCGTAGCACTCACTTCCGTCATCATGAAGTGCTTTGAGAGACTAGTCAAGGACCATATCACCTCCACCCTACCGGACACCCTAGACCCACTCCAATTTGCTTACCGACCCAATAGGTCCACAGACGACGCAATCGCAACCACACTGCACACTGCCCTAACCCATCTGGACAAGAGGAATACCCATGTGAGAATGCTGTTCATCGATTACAGCTCAGCATTTAACACCATAGTACCCTCCAAACTCGTCATCAAGCTCGAGACCCTGGGTCTCGACCCCGCCCTGTGCAACTGGGTCCTGGACTTCCTGACGGGCCGCCCCCAGGTGGTGAGGGTAGGTAACAACATCTCCACCCCGCTGATCCTCAACACTGGGGCCCCACAAGGGTGCGTTCTGAGCCCTCTCCTGTACTCCCTGTTCACCCACGACTGCGTGGCCATGCACGCCTCCAACTCAATCATCAAGTTTGCGGATGACACTACAGTGGTAGGCTTGATCACCAACAACGACGAGACGGCCTACAGGGAGGAGGTGAGGGCCCTCGGAGTGTGGTGTCAGGAAAATAACCTCATACTCAACGTCAACAAAACAAAGGAGATGATTGTGGACTTCAGGAAACAGCAGAGGGAGCACCCCCCTATCCACATCGACGGGTCAGTAGTGGAGAAGGTGGAAAGTTTTAAGTTCCTCGGTGTACACATCACGGACAAACTGAACTGGTCCACCCACACAGACAGCGTTGTGAAGAAGGCGCAGCAGCGCCTCTTCAACCTCAGGAGGCTGAAGAAATTCGGCTTGTCACCAAAAGCACTCACAAACTTCTACAGATGCACAATCGAGAGCATCCTGTCGGGCTGTATCACCGCCTGGTACGGCAACTGCTCCGCCCACAACCGTAAGGCTCTCCAGAGGGTAGTGAGGTCTGCAGAACGCATCACCAGGGGCAAACTACCTGCCCTCCAGGACACCTACACCACCCGATGTCACAGGAAGGCCATAAAGATCATCAAGGACAACAACCACCCAAGCCACTGCCTGTTCACCCCGCTATCATCCAGAAGGCGAGGTCAGTACAGGTGCATCAAAGCAGGGACCGAGAGACTGAAAAACAGCTTCTATCTCAAGGCCATCAGACTGTTAAACAGCCACCACTAACATTTAGCGGCCGCTGCCAACATACTGACTCAACTCCAGCCACTTTAAAAATGGGAATTGATGGAAATTATGTAAAAATGTACCACTAGCCACTTTAAGCAATGCCACTTAATACAATGTTTACATACCCTACATTACCCATCTCATATGTATATATACTGTACTCTATATCATCTACTGCATCTTGCCATCTTTATGCAATACATGTACCACTAGCCACTTTAAACTATGCCACTTTATGTTTACATACCCTACAGTACTCATCTCATATGTATATACCGTACTCTATACCATCTACTGCATCTGCCATGCCGTTCTGTACCACCACTCATCCATATATCTTTATGTACATATTCTTTATCCCTTACACTTGTGTGTGTGTGTAAGGTAGTAGTGTGGAATTGTTAGGTTAGATTACTGTTGGTTATTACTGCATTGTCGGAACTAGAAGCACAAGCATTTCGCTACACTCGCATTAACATCTGCTAACCATGTGTATGTGACTAATAAAATTTGATTTGATTTGATTTGATAACACATATGGAATCATGTAGTAACCAAAAAATACTTTTTGTTAACTACATTTTATATGTTAGATTCTTCAAAGTAGCCACCCTATGCATTGATGACAGCTTTGCACCATCTTGGCATTATCTCAACCAGCTTCATCTGGAACGCTTTTCCAACAGTTTTGAAGGAGTTCCCACATATGCTGAGCACTTGTTGGCTGCTTTTCCTTCACTCTGCGGTCCAACTCATCTCAAACCATCTCAATTGGGTTGAGGTTGTGTGATTGTGGAGGCCAGGTCATCTGATGCAGCACTCCATCACTCTCCTTGGTCAAATAGCCCTTACACAGCCTGGAGGTGTGTTGGATCATTGTCCTGTTGAAAAACAAATGATAGTCCCACTAAGCACAAACCAGATGGGATGGCGTAGCGCTGCAGAATGCTATGGTAGCCATGCTGGTTAAGTGTGCCTTGAATTCTAAATAAATCACACAGTGTCACCAGCAAAGCACACCAACACACCTCCACCTCCATGCTTCACAATGGGAACCACACATGCGGAGATCATCCTTTCACCTACTCTGCGTCTCACAAGGACACGGAGGTTGGAACCAAAAATCTCCAATTTGGACTCATCAGACCAAAGGACAGATTTCCACCTGTCTATTGTCCATTGCTCGTGTTTCTTGGCCCAAGCAAGTCTCTTCTTATTATTGGTGTCCTTTAGTAGTGGTTTCTTTGCAGCAATTTGACCATGGAAGGCCCGATTTACAGTCTCCTCTTGAACATTTGATGTTGAGATGTGTCTGTTACTTGAACTCTGCGAAGCATTTATTTGGGCTGCAATTTCTGAGGCTGGTAACTCTAATGAACTTATCCTCTGCAGAAGAGGTAAATGTGGGTCTTCCTTTGCTGTGGCGTTCCTCAGGAGAGCAAGTTACATCATAGCGCTTGATGGTTTTTGCGACTGCACTTGAAGAAACTTTCAAAGTTCTTGTCATTTTTCTGATTGACTGACCAGCCATAATATGGACTTGGTCTTTTACCAAATAGGGCTATCTGTATACCACCCCTATAGGGGCGGCAGGTAACCGAATGGTTAGAGCGTTGGACTAGTAACCGAAAGGTTGCAAGATCAAATCCCCGAGCTGACAAGGTAAAAATCTGTCGTTCTGCCCCTGAACAAGGCAGTTAACCCACTGTTCCTAGGCCGTCATTGAAAATAAGAATTTGTTCTTAACTGACTTGCCTAGTTAAATAAAGATAAAATAAATAGATTTTCATTACACAACTGATTGGCTCAAACGCATTAGGAAAGAAATTACACAAATGATTGTCTGTCGCCTACTGAACTGTACATGGTAAACTGTAAGTGGAACTTCACAGGTTGTAAAGAAAACTCCCCTGGAGCCACAAAATGGCCGAATTAGGGCAATGCGCAGCCCCCACAAACACCTTGAAAACTTGCTCTGTACAGTAAGTGACCTTCGTCGCAGCCAAAACTACTCTTTCCTGTAGGCTTGTACTGTCTATAGTATGACAGAATCAGCAGTTAGCTGGCAGACATTTTTACATTTGGTTAGTTGTATCAGTGTTATTTAGATGGAGCTAAATGTGCAATAGCTAGCATAGAGGTAGCAAGCTAGCTCTTTCACTTACCCAGTTGACCGCCATGATCACTGAAACCCATGATAATGCTCTGTCTTTGCTGGTGCTGTTGGCTGTTTGAGATGCTTTAGAAGCCACATTGATGGTAGGGACAGAATCCTCTTTGAGAAGCAACTTCGTGTTGAAGCACTCCTTCCATTGTTGATAGCCATGGAAGTTCTCAGGGATGAAATGTGCCCTGCAGATTGCTGAGTAGATACCCAATTCATCCGGTTTCCACTAGTTACCACAGCCACATTTAAGGTTAGGGTTAGGCATAATGTTAGCAGTGTGGCTAAAGGGACCAATTTGACCACCTCATTCTCACAAATGTATTTCTTTAACGTTTTTAATTCACAATGTGATGCTGACCGAGGGGCATTGTGGTATTACTTTTTCCGAAATTAGAGTTGATTTGGAGAAAACCTCAGACCCAACTTTTAGAACAACATTATAATATAACAATTGATTTAAGAGTTTATAATTTGGGAACTTTTTCTTGGGGTGCTCTAAGTTCCTATTATATGTGGTTCTGGCATTAAGAAATAAGTGCTACACTCCCTTTAAGAGAGTAAATGTGTTGGCATGTCCTCTTTCCAGTGTGGCTGCAAAGTCCCAGCAACAGACCTCCAACATATTTGTTCCGTGGTTTATTACCGGCCCTTGCCACGCCTGACCCCAGGGTTCCCCTACTTTGAAGGTGATTTAACGATGATTCCACTTTCACAAGCCACTGCCAGTGGACACTAGCACCGAATTGAGGAATTTCATGGAAAGAAATGTTCCTTTAAAAAAAGAAAAAGTGGATACAACTAGTCTGTTGTTTTAAGACTCAAGGAAATAATGAATTACAATGCTAAGCTACGTAAGCACATTGCATTTCATTTGTTAGAAAGCATTTAAAGGAATGGGTTTCTTTCTTGAAACCTAGGATAATGAAAACTACCCTTAAGCAATCTATGACCACAGGATCCAATCTCAAATTGATGTCAAATTGCACAGATTGGACTGTCGCCTCATACAAAACGTTCAGGATAATCCCCACTTGAAAAAGTCACTAAGCAGTTTGTGCAATAATTGCACTACAAGAACAACCCATGTCAGAACATGGATTTAACCTCACTTCAGAAAAGCAACACAGCTGTCCCCATTTCCTCTGCAAACATGTTAAAACACATAGAACCCCAATATATGCTTTTTTTAATGTATTTGCACAGTGAAACTAACATAAAAATGTGGCTTTATATTCCAGCATTATGGATTTGAGATCTAATGTTTCATACGAGGTGATAGTACAGAATGTCACCTTTTATTTGAGGGTATCTACATACATATTCGTTTTATTATTTAGAAATGAAAGTACTTTATGTATCTGGTCCCCCCCATGTGAAGAAGTCATAAGTATTTGGACAAATGCACTTATAGTGTATCAAAGTAGCGAAAAGTTTTGTATTTGGTCCCATATTCCTAGCACGCAATGACTACATCAAGCTATAAAACTGAACATTTCTTCTCTCCTCCCCATGGGAATATTTGTAGAATTGCAGCAAACTTGCTTTAAAATGGCTCCATTTTCTCTACAGCCCATGGCAAAATGTGTAGAATTGCATGAAAATAACTTTAAACCTTTAATTTTTCTCCACTGTCAAGAGGGGGACAACTAACCACCCTCCCCCCAACCAAATCTCACTTAGGACCCCAAAAGGCTAGATTTTGCTTGTGTTATGTTTTGCCCAATATTAACTGAATGGTGAATGAAGTAATTTTCTTTCTAAGTGAGTAGATAAGATGTGTCTAAACACTTCTAAATTAATCCTGATAATACCATGACTAAGAAAAATCATGAATTAATCATGAATGATGATGAGTGAGATGCCATTCAGAGGCTACAACAAAACACGTTAACCACTCACCATTACCAATAACAGGGCAGGTTAGCATTTTTTGAGGAGTATCTTTGTGCCTCTGTATGCTTATCCATAATCATGGTAGCATCCACATGAATATAAAAGTGTCTTCTACTTACAATAAAACACACTATTCCCTATTCGGTTCCTTTTGGGAAAAACATAATCCCTAACACAACCGAAACAAACCGCAAACGCATCCAACAAGTTTGTAGAGTTACACGCTTGATTTAGGGATATGGGACCAAATACAAAACGTTTGACTACTTTAATACACTAAGTGAATTTGTCCAAATACTTATGACTTCTTCAAATGGGGGGACTAGGATACATAAAGTGTTTTCATTTCTAAAATGGTAAAACAGATTAAAATAACCTCAAATAAAAGGTGACTGTCCAAATACATATGAAGGAGAGTGTAGTTAAGATATATACAGCTCCAGAACATGGAAACATTACTCCCGCTCTGACAGCCAAATGGGCCTAGCAGAAGAGGCTTGGTTTGATTTCATTTCACTTACAATGGGTAACTTAAAACTTGACGAAGATGACTGGGCTGATTGAGGATATACTTTGGGATACCGTTACCATCTCTCCGGCAGCGCCTCCAAATCGTCGCTCAGATAATAGCTCATTTGTTAGCTGCCCAAACAGCACTAGCCCTTGTTGAATAAAAAAAAACCTGTCCCGTTTATGAATGGACAGCAATACCCTCAGTAGCATGTTACTATACTCCGCTCCCATTTAAATCTCCTAAACTTACACCTAATCCACCTGTAAGCGCCTCTTAATGTGGTGTCGGGATCCCCCGGCCAAGGTGATCTATTCTGGGGGGCTTTTGGAGAAACACAAAGTGGGTATTATTAGGAGGTAGCCCCTCCCAGGTCCCCTGTTGGGCTGCTGTGGACCTGGATGTATGGCTGTATGATGGAGGTGAGCACTGATGATTCATGCAGCTCCCAGCTCCCTGGCTGTTAGTGTGGGGAGCACGGGGAAGTAGAGAAGAGTGGGGTCGTTTAGGTGTTTTTGTCTTTGCACATGTCAAATAAGGTCCCTGCCCTCTTGAAAATATCAAGCCCAAACTTCCACTGCACTACTGAGGCTTAAAGTGAAGTGAATTAATGTGACAACAAGACGCTTTCTCTTCTATGCACAAATACACCAAATGCAAGAGAAGGAAAGGTTCGCTCAATGTTACCACAGTCTTAGCACTAAATGCTACACCAACCTACCGTGCTCTCCACTCGTCACCTCAAGACTTCACACCAAAAGAAGTAGACCTTCACCTCAACATGTACCGCGGTATATGTACTTTAAACCTAAAAACCTACACCTCAATGAGTACATTGATTTATACATTTCCCGTTAGACTCGACAAAGCTCCAATGAGAGAGCGGGGAAGAGAAGCTCTCCAGTGGGATTGTGGAGGGGTTTAGGCACAGCATTTATGAGAATAAACGAGATTTCCTGAACTGAAAGCATTCCAAGGCCCTGGTGGTCTCTGCTCACCAAGAGGCAAGACTACACACGCTGGAGATGTCTCCCTCACCCTCCCTCTCTCTCTCTCGCTCGCTCGCTCACAAAAACAGAGGAGCAGCCGGTGAAAGTGGAATGTGCGCATTAGTTCATTGTCATTTAGTATTTTGTATTATCTATGCATGCTCTGCTACTCCCAATGTGGAGAGCACATTATCAACCGCCTTTCAAGTTGAAAAGAAGCATGCAACGACCAGGACTATGTTTAATACACTGCCACTGCATGAAAAGGAGCAAAAATGTGATGAATCACATTAAACTGTCCTCATAATTATACATTTAAATCAGCGTAATCTGGTGCATGCGTGATCAGAGTTTTTGGTATCCTGGGGGGGGGGGGGCTTGACTGATGTTGTCAGTTCTATTACAGTGGAAATACGCTGATTTGCTCGGGTTCTGTTGATTTGCTTGATGGTATTCTAAGACGTACACTGTGTAATCTGACACTAATACAGCCCTTGAAGTTTGATACTTGCCTGGGGATCATAACCTACCCCCCCCCCCCCACACACCCATCTCCTCCCAGAGCTCATCCCTCCCCTGCTGGTATCCCGTTGCCTGGGCACACACACACACACACACACACACACACACACACACACACACACACACACACACACACACAAAATCTCCCATGTAGCTGGTGTCTTTTCACGTAACTGATTTCGACGGGCGAAAGAGTGAGAACTGGGGTAAAATGCTGTATCATTTACCAGTAAACAGAGATACTAATACTTTGAAATAACATTGACAGCTAAGCTTTCAGAGGGACATCCTGTGCTGTGCAGCACCACCCTATTGAGAAGTGTACAGTCAGGAAAACAGTGAATGAACTCTAATCCTTTAAGACAGCACAAATAGAAATTCCATCATGGTTGGCTCACCTTGAGTGAGAGACAGAGAGAGAGTGAGAGAGAGGCAGTGAGGCAGAGAAAGAGGGATAGAACAAGAAAGAGAAATGGATAGAAAATACGTAAAGCTCGGAGAAGATAACCAAGACACAATAAAATATGGCCTGTTTTGACTGAAGGGCTTATTACCGCACTCTTTTATCTAATATTAATTTCTTGCCAGGTCAAGGTTGGGCCCAGGTAGGCTTCTGTTGGATGAGTGGCAACACGGGAGTGCATCATTCAAACTGTGAGAGTCGCCCATGACCAGTGTCTGCTAGGTGGATATAGTTGACAGTTCCCCATGCTGGGGTGAAGAGCCAAAGGAGACATATTTATAAAACGTGAGAATGTTTACGTCTGGTCAAAGGTCAATGAAGAGTTGAAGACACATTTTCACAACAGACTGTTCTAGTTTCAAAGACTAAATGCACTGCTGTCGCCCAAAACAATGGCACTTAAAAGCAAAGTCTATGATGGGATGTCTGGGAATGCCATCTGGTTGAATGGTGATTGGCGGTGTGGTAGGTTTCCAAGGCAAAACAAAATTGATGTCAGCAGGCAACTCTGTGATACAATCCTTTTCACAGATACACCAAAGACTACAAGAAAACTTATAAAAAAGGTCAAGGCACATTTATGGCTAAGGGCTTTTTATAGGCTTGGGAACCTGAAGCTATAAATAAAGGCTAGTATTCAGATATTTACAAACTGGCCCACAAATTACAGACTAGGGCAATTAGACTCTGATTACGATTAGAAATGTCCAACGTTGACCATTGGCTTGAAAAATACTGACAGATGTTCAGTGAGCTCATATTCTGCTGTCGTGTGTCTGTTTGCATATAAATCAACAGCCCAAGTCCAGCTCCTCTAAAACATTAACAAACACAAGGCATGACTAATGTTGAGATGTGGTGGTGGAGTTTTCAAATTAAAAACATTTGCTTTTATTTCTGTTTTTTTGTTCCCCCTTAAAGACACTAGGAGGTAGATATAAACCTTATATTAGATATAAACCTTATATTAGATATAAACCTTTTTTCCACCCTACGGTTATTAACAAAGTTCTGAGAAGAAAAGGTGAGGGGGGTCAGATTCCGTAATTTTGCAATCTTGTGTGGCAAATTTTAAATTACTGGGGGGAGGTAGTTTGGTCCATTTAGGAGGTTTAAACACTGCTCTTTGGGAAGCTGCAAGTATTAGGCCGCAGATTAAAACGCTGATAAGGACTCTTTCAAGATACACAAGGGAGGCATACCAATTACCAATGGTGACATGTAGACTGTGTAAAAGTACAGTGTTCAGAGAGAACTAAATGCGTCTGAGGGCAGTATGTGTTGGGGTTCCAACCTCCAGAATAACGTTGCAATCTCCTGCATGTGTGCCTTTATTTTTGCACTCATAGGCCTTAGCCTTCACTCTTGCCATCGTAGAATGCTACATGTCATTGTGTAGAACAACCTAATAGCCAATGGAACCAGCAAAACACTAACACGTTTAGAATAAAATATGTAAAACAAAAGTCCACAGGACAACCTCGACATACTTGTTTATGGCGGAACAGCACCTGATGTGGCGCCATCTCCTGTTCACAAAATAAACTACACAAGCCCTGTGTTGAGTGGAGGGAGGGGATTATTAAAAGAAGCATGAAACACCACACATCTGTTATCCACAGACCTGATAAGAGCCCAGTTGGTAACGTCTGGTTAAAAACAAACTCCATCTGGCAGTAATCACATATACTGTAGCATTCCCACCTCCTGATAGAAGGGTGGGAGCTCGACACATATTGTGTTAAATAAATAGGCTATTCAGTGGAACAACAAACCAACATTATCCTTCCTCGAGGAAAAAGTGTGCACGTGTGTGTGAAGGGGTGGGTCGGGGGGGGCTGTTTTAGATGGACAGCTGCTACAAAAACAGACTGACACAAGGCTAGGGGGCTCTCCTCCAAAGCAGGCTGGGTAAATAGAATAGTGCCACTCATCAATCGTCACAGGAGACTCAAAATGGGTCAAAAGGCGGGATGGGGCGAATTGTGCAATACAAAGGCCTGTTGAACTGTGGGAATTTTGTATGATTATTTTCGGTATGAAAGTCATAGTTATTTAACACAAACAGGTTGTGTAAACAGTCTAAGCTGTATTTGTTGGAATTATTTGTGAGAGAAAGACAACATGCATTTTATAGGTCAAATGTTTTGCTCCCTTTCCACGGTGGAGCCAGTTCTAAAAGCTGGCTTAAGGAGGTAGATAAGTAGGAAGTAGACACTTGACTCTGTTAGTGGCTGAGAGACAAAAGCAGACCCACCCAAACTACATTATGCCCCATAAGTACATGCATACTCCCTGTCTTTCCATGTCCTTCTCTCTCCCCCCACTCGGTCCATCAAACTAAGAAGTCCCTGTGCTCCATCAATCTGCCGACAATGTGCCTCATTGACACCCAAACATCCCATTAATCTTCATTTGTCTCATCATATCCTGCCATTCTCATGGAAATGGCCGCCTACTCCTGTGTGTTGACAGTTTGGGGGTGGTGGTGTGTAAGTAGGGTGCCAGACCAAGGGAAGGGGGACCATAGAAAGTGCCACTCCATTTGGCGGCTTGCGTTTCCCATCACGCCTAATGTGTTTCACATTCAAATAGCACCCCCTACTACCCCCTTGGTAGGGGGGCAGGCTAATCTGATTTCTCAGCTGTCTGGGACCCCTGCTTCCTGAAAGCAGCAGCAGGGTTGGCTTGGTGGGGCTGCTGAGGATGCCTGGGGTTTCTCATGCACCCCTCCCAGGGGCTCGAACCCCAACTGCTAACAGAGCTTGGAGTGGCAGGCCAGGCAGTAGCAGGGGAGGAGGAAGGAAGGAAATGGTCTTCAGTTGCTAGGCAGGCCAGGGATGTGTCAATTCTCCACCAGTGGCCCTGGAGGAGACTTCCAGCTGTTCAGCTGTCCATAAGGAAGCACTGTGAGGGTTTATCCCACCATGGGGCCTCAACAGCCACCTGGCAAAGTGGGAGCAGGAGGAAGTTCCCCCTAGGCACTAGACTAAAGGATATCTTCAGTTTTAAGTTTTTCCCCTCCTAATCACTCTACTTTCTGATAAGAGCAGAGACGATTACATTTCAGAAAGCAGAGTATGTTCATAAAGAGCAAGTGCATACATAAATGGAGGAGAGAGGAAGACGGAAAAGAGGGAGATGAGGGAAGGCTACAGAGAGCGAGAATGAGGAAGAGCGAGCTGTAAAAGCCCATAGTGCCTGTGTAGCGCCAGGCCCTTTTTTCCTGGGTGTGTTTTGACAGGGCCCAGGCTCTGTCTTTGATCAGCACTCATGAAGTTTCATTAAGAGATAGATGGAGGATAAAGAGGATGGGAAGCAGAAAGAAAGAGAGGGAGGGAGAGGGAGCAGGAACTCTGCTGGATCTACCTTATCTATCATGTCGGGCCGGTTGGTGGCGGCCAGCACGGTGACGTCCCTGAGTTGCTCGATGCCGTCCATCTCTGTCAGGAGCTGGGCCAGGACCCGGTCCCCTACGCCACCAGACCCCGAGGAGCTGAGAGAGCGAAAGGGAGAGAGAGGAGGGGGAGTACAAATGGAGAGGTGGGTGGGGGTGATAGAGGGAGGAGAGAGAGGAGATATGAAAAGACCTTTAACCAAAAATGTGTCTGTTCAAGTTGTCATGTCCCAGTCCCTGCACTGAGAAATAATAAGGTGTTTATTTTCCATAGCACAGTGTAGTGTCTTTCCCTCCCGTTTCCACTCCCCACCTCTGTCAGACACACGCACACACTCTCTCTCTGTCTCTGTTCACAGGGCCAGCGGAAGTGCCACACGTCATTACCACAGACAAGGACTCAGAGGAACACAAAAGAGACCTGTCACTGTGTTATGACCCTGGGAGGAAGAGAAAAAAGGCCTTGCGACTAAGAGAGAAATCTGCCATGCTGCTTCCACCTTTCATCCAAGGTCTGTTCCTTTCTCTTTCATTCCCTATGGACCCAATGCCTCCCTTCTTTTCCTCTCTCCCCTTTCTCTTTATGCGCCTGTCTCCAACGGTCTCTCGGCCTCTCTCTCTCTTCTTTTCTCTGTCTCAGTATCAGAAAACTCATTCCGACAGACGCCCCTGCATCAAGCAAATTTGAAAGGCAGGGGTCAAAGAATTGCATAAAATCCGGTCAATTCGGGCATGCAGTTAAATTAGAAAATCTCTAGTGTAAGTGGGGCATTTTGTCAGGTCGAATACCATATCCAGTCCATTCCTGAGTTGACTTAAGTTGACCCCGGAACTGATACATACAGTTGAAATTGGAAGTTTACATAGACTTAGGTTGGAGTCATTAAAACTCGTTTTTCACCACTCCACAAATTTCTTGTTAACAAACTCGAAAGTCGGAAAGTCGGTTAGGACATCTACTTTGTGCATGACACATGTAATTTTTCCAACAATTGTTTACAGACAGATTATTTCACTTATAATTCACTGTATCACAATTCCAGTGGGTCAGAAGTTTACATACACTAAGTTGACTGTGCCTTTAAACAGCTTGGAAAATTCCAGAAAATGATGGCATTGCTTTAGAAGCTTCTGATAAGCTAATTGACATCATTTGAGTCAATTGGAGGTGTACCTGTGGATGTATTTCAAGGCCTACCTTCAAACTCTTTGCTTGACATCATGGGAAAATCAAAAGAAATCAGCCAAGACCTCAGATTTTTTTTTTTGGACCTCCACAAGTCTGATTCATCCTTGGGAGCAATTTCCAAACGCCTGAAAGTACCACGTTCATCTGTACAAACAATAGTACGCAAGTATAAACACCATGGGACCACGCAGCCGTCATACCGTTCAGGAAAGAGACGCGTTCTGTCGCCTAGAGATGAACGTACTTTGGTGCCGAAAAGTGCAAATTAATCCCAGAACAGCAAAGGACCGTGTGAAGATGCTGGAGGAAACAGGTACAAAATGATCTATATCCATAGTAAAACGAGTCCTATATCAACATAACCTGAAAGGCCGCAAGCCACTGCGCCAAAACCACCATAAGAAAGCCAGACTACACGTACTTTTTGGAGAAATTTCCTCTGGTCTGAGGAAACCAAAATAGAACTGTTTGGCCATAATGACCATCGTTATGTTTGGAGGAAAAAGGGGGAGGGTTGCAAGCCGAAGAACACCATCCCAACCGTGAAGCACGGGGGTGGCAGCATCATGTTGTGTGGCTACTTTGCTGCAGGAGGGACTGGTGCACTTCACAAAATAGATGGCATCATGAGGCAGGAAAATTATGTAGATATATTGAAGCAACATCTCAAGACATCAGTCAGGAAGTTAAAGCTTGGTCGCAAATGGGTCTTCCAAATGGACAATGACCCCAAGCATACTTACAAAGTTGTGGCAAAATGGCTTAAGGACAACAAAGTCAAGATATTAGAGTGGCCATCACAAAGCCCTGACCTCATTCCTATAGAAAATGTGTGGGCAGAACTGAAAAAGCATGTGCGAGCAAGGAGGCCTACAAACCTGACTCAGTTACACCAGCTCTGTCAGGAGGAATGGGCCAAAATTCACCCAACTTATTGTGTGAAGCTTGTGGAAGACTACCTGAAACGTTTGACCCAAGTTAAACAATTTAAAGGCAATGCTACCAAATACTAATTGAGTGTATGTAAACTTCTGACCCACTGGGAATGTGATGAAAGAAATAAAAGCTTAAATAAATAATTCTCTCAACTATTATTCTGACATTTCACATTCTTAATAAAAAGTGGTGATCCTAACTGACCTAAGACAGGGAATTTTTACTTGGATTAAATGTCAGGAATTGTGAAAAACTGAGTTTAAATGTATTTGGCTAAGGTGTGTGTAAACTTCCGACTTCAACTGTAGCCTGTACCCTTGGGCCATATGACACTGCAGGTCGCAGTTCAATCGCATGTATGAGTTATGCACACTGTTTAGTTTTGTGATGTCATGGACATCATAAGAGAAGTTTGGAGCTAAATCCCACTTCAAGTATTGCATGTACTTCAGCAGACACAAAATATCACCCTACATGCACTAAATGGCGAAATGGTTTTGGAAAGAATAGACACTGTGACCCATCCCAGGCTCTGTCCAATTAGGCTTGAGAGAAGGCCATGTTTGAACCATATCTGGAGTGGTCTTTTGTCTGGTCCTAAACCATTGACTTTCAGTGGGGGTTTATCGGGAAGTACGCCTCATATTTAGCTTCCCCCATCTGCTGTGGCGTGCACAATGAAGCGCTTGTCTGCCGCGGCCTGTGTCCTCTCTCTGTCCATTTTTTCTTCTTCCTGAAGCCACAGATGTTCCCAGTGCCATCCCATTGATGGCACTGGCACAGCCTCCGGACAGACTGGCTCTTCTGTTTGTCAGTGTGTACGTGCATGCTTGTGTGTGCATGCGGGTGTGCGTGCGCTAGTGAACTGTCTCCATGGGAACTCCACAGCCGGCTTTATCAGTGTAATTATTGTACAGACATGGGGACTATAGACAGTCAGTCATTCAAAGAGTCATTGTTCTCATTTTTGAGAAGAAATACCTACCTTCCTCTTTCTCCAGCAAGAGCGTCAATCTCATCGAAGAACACAATGGAGGGTGCGACAGCTCTGGCCTTCCTAAACAACTGGTATTGACATATGCCAATATATATAGAGAGACACGCATTAATATATAGTCGACCCCGATTCTGCATATACATTGTACTGTAGAACATGTGTCAAACTCATTCCACGGAGGGCCGAGTGTCCGCGGGTTTTCGCTCCACCCTTGTTCTCGATTGATGAATTAAGGTCACTAATTAGTAGGAATCTCCCCTCACCTGGTTGTCTAGGTCTGAATTGAAAGGAAAAACCCAAAACCTGCGGACACTCGGCCCTCTGTGGAATGAGTTTGACACCTCTGCGTAGGATATTAAATCAATTTATGTTAAATGGAAGTAGTCCACATATTCAGTGTATTGGGTATACTGTATGACAGACAATGAAAGTTGGCCTGGTACTCACCTCTCTGACAGCTCTCTCAGACTCCCCTACATATTTACTCAGTAACTCTGGACCCTGAAAGAGACAGAGGGAAGTTGGTTCTCCTGTCCAGTGATTCATTATAGGACCAGGAGTGTTCCGTACGAGGGAAAACTTTTTACCGTAATTATACAGTACAACTATTAATATCAATATAAAGACTAATGATACACCTAATAACACTGTTTACCTAGCTACAAGCTAGCCTCACCACTAATTTCTGACAGGAACACACCAAAACAACAATGAACAAACCACTGAGAAGTTATTAACAGCCCGCCAAGAAATCTTTCAGACATGAAAGGGATAGTTATTTAAGGGATAGAGGGGAAGGGAGAAAAAAAAGAAGAAAAACAATAATTGAGAAGGAAGGCAAAGAGGACCAAGGAGGTAGGGTAAGTAAAGCTGCTGTGGACACTCTGCACCCTCCATCCGAGGCAGATAAACATCCACTCAGGCCGTGAGGACGCACTTCCTTCCCCTGCAATCCACCCTTTTCAACACCTCTGAGTTGGCAGGGACACAACACTTAAACGGCAGCCCTTTTGTCTCCTCAGAACACGACAGCGTTGTGGAGACTGACTCATTTATCCCCAGGTCCTCTGTGGTGGTGTGGCGAGGCCGGGTCTGGGCTTGATAATGTATGAAGTGTATTTATTTTACCAGCTAAAACAGCACATTTTAAAGTGTCCTTTAATTGCCCACAGCACAAGGTGCACCTGTGTAATGATCATGCTGTTTAAGTTAAATAAAGGTTAAATAAAATAAATAAATACAATCAGCTTCTTGATATGCCACACCTGTCAGGTGGATTGGATAGATTATCTTGGCAAAGGAGAATTGCTCACTAACAGGGATGTCAACAAATTTGTGCACAATATTGGAGATAAATAAGATGTTTGTGCATATGGAAATTGTCAGGGATTTCTTTTATTTCAGCTCATGAAACCAACACTTTACATGTTGCGTTTATTTTTTGATTAGTGTAGGTACATTTCTATGTAGTTATGTATTAGATAAATGCTTCTATTGGCTCCCGAGTGGCGCAGCGGTCTAAGGCGCTGCATCTCAGTGCTAGAGGCGTCACTACAGACCCTGGTTCGATCCTGTATCACAACCGTCCGTGATTGGGAGTCCCATAGGGCGGAGCACAATTGGCCCAGCGTCTTCCAGCTTTGGCCAGGGTAGGCCGTCATTGAAAATAAGATTTTGCTCTTAACTGACTTGCCTAGTTAAATAAAGGTTAAATAAAAAATTGGTGTGTGTGAGACAACATGATAATGTAGTGTTAGGGTTTTACTGTACATGACAGAAGTAGTACAAAGTATAGTAAAGCACGGATAATGTATCAGAGTCAAAGCTACCAACACACTAGGGGAAAATACATCATTATTTTGTACTAGCCTGGACTTTATTCCCAAACAACATCTACGAGAAAAATAGCCTCTTTTGAGAGACTTTTACACAGTCTTTCTGTCTTTTCTTTCTAATATAACAGCCTATCCACCATCTTTTACCACTGGCCCCCTCTAAATCAGGCTGGCTGACAGCTTCTGTCACGGCCCCATTGCACCCGGCAACAGCTTCCAAAATAAGCGCCAATCAACGATTGCTGAGCTGATCAATCAATCTCCATCAAGAGGCCTGGACAGAGCAGGGCGAGGGGTAGGGAGAAGGAAGGTGTAGGGGCGAGTGTTGAATTGGGGTGGAGGGAGAGGGGGGTAGATTGGATGGGGTGATGAATGAAGAGGACAAAGACAGGGTCGGAGAGGTCAAGTGAGGAGGCCTGTAGGTCTGCCGCCAAGGAAGCCAGAGAGTCTGAGGTCCTTGAGATAATCAGGGACATATCCCTTTGTATTTTAACTGGGTTAAAGCCAAGGGAATGGCTGCTGGTATATGTAAATAGGCATGGCTAAATATTTCTCCCCAATTTTGTGATTACGATCTTGTCTCATTGCTGCAACTCCCCAACGGGTTAGGGAGAGGCAAAGGTCGAGTCAAGCGTCCTCCGAAACATGACCCGCCAAGCCACGCTTCTTAACACCAACTCGCTTAACCTGGAAGCCAGCTGCACCAATGTGTCAGAGGAAACACCGTTGAACTGATGACCGAAGTCAGCCTGCAGGTGCCCGGCCCGCCACAAGGAGTCAGTAGAGCGCGATGAGCCAAGTAAAGCCCCCCCTGCCAAACCCTCCCCTAACCCAGAAGACGCTGGGCCAATTGTGCGCCGCCCTATGGGACTCCCGTTCACAGCCGGTTGTGACACAGCCTGGGATCCAACCCCCCAACCCCACTCCAATGCAGTGCCTAAGACCGCTGCGACACTCGGGAGACCCGCAAAGTATTTTTGGGACAACAGAAAAATGTGGTGATAGTGTTACTAGCTATAGTTGTAGCATTATTTACTTAATGTTGTGGAAACGACAAAGGTCCATGCTAGGGTCAGCCATAACTAAAGGAACTGTGCTTAAAGGCGATGCATCTGCAAAACTGATGCATTACAAAAGTATGCATCACAGGGGTGGGATTTAGGGAAACTTGTAGGTGTAAAAAGGACACCTCCCTGCCCATACATTGACTATTTGGAGAGAATGCAGGCAACAATCAAATGTTAAATGATCATCACCTTGATGGCGAGAAAGTTGAGTCCGCTCTCATTGGCCAGAGCCTTGGCGATCATGGTCTTGGAGCAGCCTGGGGGTCCGTAGAGGAGCACCCCTTTAGGGGGCTGGATGCCCATGCGGGTGAAGGCCTCAGGGTGCCTGAGGGGCCACTCCACCGCCTGCTTCAGTTTCAGCTTCACCTGCTCCATGCCTCCCACGTCCGACCAGCGAACCTGCAAGGGAAACAGTCAGCAAGGGAGAGTCAGCAAGGGAGAGAATCTGCAAGGGAGACAGTCTGCAAGGGAGACAGTCAAACCATTTGGACACAACTGGTAACTGAGAGAAGAATATGTGTTCCTAGATACAGAAGTTTTATAGACAATGGAAAGAGAGATGTCCCCAATGAGCTGTATAGGATGGCAGTTTCAATGGGGCTTGGTATCTAGCGGTGTTATGGTAGCTTCAAGAAAACCCAGGTTTGAGAGGATAAAATGTTTTCCAAGTCAAAAGTAATATCCTTATTGTGGGGCAACAAAGTTGTGGGTTCTGTGTGTCCAGTGATTATTTCTCTCTACAGCTGTAATTAATCAATCAATCACTGAAATACTGTTTGTATTTTTGATCTGGGCAAATGATTTGTAATAATACAGTACAAGAAAAAGTTGAGATACACGACAGGAAAAGCATTGTGCCAGATCTGGGCGGAGAGTGACTCGGCAGACAACACAGAGAGTCGGACAGCAGCTGTCACTTTGACGGATGATGGGCAGAGGCGCGCGACTCCAGGAGATAAAACCGATAAGGAGAGCAGGGGTTGGACAGAGCAATAGCCCCCCTTTCCTCCACCTTTCACTACATCAGCATGACTTTTCCTCTCTCGCTCTCCTTCTCTTTCTCCTTCCATCTCCACCTCTCCCTCCCTCCTCCTTTCTCTGCCCGAAGTAACACATCCCAGGCCACCGGCGCCGTCTCCCGGGAACAGAGCACCTAATGGAAACTTGGCGTCTGGCCACATACTGTAAATACCACACGTTGAACAATTTATAGATAGATAGAGAGAGGATGGTGGGTGAGGAAAGAGAGAGAGAGAGAAAGATGGTGAAAGGGAGATGGGAAGAGAGCATGAGACAAGAGAAAGCGAGAGAAAGAGAGAGGCACAGCTTCCCCTTGCCAGAATCTATGGGGTGTAAATCAATCAGGCAGTTTCAGGTGCCTCTACCCTACCAGGCTAGCAGCAGATGTGCACAGCAAAGTATTATATCCCTTTTCTCCCCCTGAACCTATTTTGTTGTGTTTCTGTTCAAGTTTTCTGCAGACAAAATTAACATGGTGCTGGCGTGAATGACAGTAAAAAAAGGCATCATTAATTGCAAGGTGCTTTTGTCACGAACACGGCGGATGTGGAATTAGAGGGTGCAGTTTGAGTCACACCTTGCTGCGTTGATTTTACTCCCCATGCCTCTTTTTCTCTCTCCGGAACCCAGTTATTATCTTTTACTGTTGTTGTCTGAAGTTTACAAGGGGCCTCTTAGGGCCCGGGCTTTGATGGGGTTGCCTGGGATGTGGGAGAGGAGGATGGGTGCGACAGTAGTTGTGGTGGGTACTTCTCCAGACAAGAACTTGGAGAGGAAGTCGAAAAAGGGGAACGGAGCTCTCGGCTGCAGCTGCCAGATCCAAATATTAAAAGGTCCGGTCGGCCTGAGAGAGAGAGGTGTGCTCTGCTCTTGCTCTCGCCGGGCCTGGCTCCACTGAAAGTGTCTTATATAAATGGATTAGAAACAAATGTTTTGCACTCATATGGATATAATCAAGTCGGAGCTCTGCGGCCGACCCTTCAGCTGCAGTGCACTGAGGGAAGGAAAAAAACTCAAGCCCATCTTTTGTTTCCAGGAACTGGCCGCAAGAACTGAATGTCTCGGGGTGAGCTCAGTGCAGAGGAGCATTAGGAGGAAGGAGAACGGACTTTTTTCTATTTTTTTCTCTCTCTCTCTCTCTCTCGCAGGAACCGACGTCGACCCGATCTGCTTCCAATTAGTGCTGGAGATGATGTTAGCCACTTCCTGTCCGTTATGTCTTGCACATGCAAACTCCAAAACATCCTGCAGTCTCACCACTGTCCCCCCCCCCCCACCTCCCCCTCCACTGAGTGTGTGATTCATCTCCGTTTCAGGGAGGGCAGCAGTATGGCTGGGGGTCATTTCCATCCGACGCTTCCTCGGTTTGAACCCTCGGTGAAAACCGCACGTCAACAAAAGTAACTGGGGATCTGAAAGTATCTTCTCCAAAATACTTAATGCCTCACTTGATTACTCACCGTACTGTTGACATAATACATTGACTAGTAGTCCAATGAGTAATTAAGCGATTTGCGCTCCTGAGAAGATTTGTTGACGTTTCAGAACATGAGACTAGAAGACATTTTCCGTTGTGCCGGTGACATCAGCAGAACTGTTGTTCCATCTTTGGTGGTACCCGATAGATCGAATGACAGTTTATATGCCGACTTTATATGCCGACAATTTTCATGCCGACCTTCAAAAAGAGTCCAAGGGGCTATAATCCAGACATACCTTGGGGACATCGATGGCGACCTCCCTCATGGCACTAGGTTTGACCTCTGACATGGCCCACTGAAGGTCCTGGAGAGTGACCGTCACTGTCCCCATCAATTGGAAGTCTGATGGCTGGGAGCCACTGCCGAGAGCACGCCTTAATGCATGCAGCCCTGCAAAAAAGACCAGATTGATAAACATATTTGTTAAACGTACAGGTTTTCAAAATGTCTAGGTTTAGTTGACAATTTCCTGTTGGATGATATTTTGGCAAATAGTGCATGGCGGGTAATAAGAGGTAGAACATTCTGATAAAGAACATTGTCACGTTAGAGACGCTTTAGAAATGCAAAATTCACACAGGATAGACATTTAGCAAGTCTAAGATGAGTTGATGACGTGTACAGTTACTAGGAGGAAAGATGCCCCAAGCTGCAAAACAAGCCATGTTTTCTGAAAATCAATACATTGTCGTTCAGCAACACGCCATTGTCAAAATGTCAACAATAGGCTAAGCCTCACTTTCCTCCTTTTTCAAAACGACAGGCCATACCGTGATGGACAGTTTCCCATAAGTCCTTGGCAGCCGCTCCACGACTCCAAACACACACTTACTTTCACCTCACCTCTCAGGCTCCTACATGTCGTGATGACGAATCCCTAACGAATGCCTAATCTCCAAATGAACACTAGGTCCCTTCACTCTTTCAATTCAACAGGGAACATTGGACACGCATAGCCAAGGAGAAAAGCTGCAGAGGAACTGTGATTGACGCGTTATGTTTGAGATTAACTCTCTCGTGACTAGAGGCGATTCTGTTACCTGCCGAGTATAAAAAGGACAACGGTGTACAAATAACCTAATCTGTGCATTAAAATTGGGGTTGGATTTTGAGTTCGTGTTGGACCTTGCAGAGCAGGGCCACAAAAGAGTGAGCCACGGAGAGAAATAGGCCCGTGTACAAATCAGCATTCCAAGGGGCCGGGGTGATGATAGCTCGTGAATAGGCCACATCGGCGCTGGTGACGGGACAGGGAACACGCTAGAAGGCGTAACCACAGGAGGAAGGGAGCGAGAATAGGGATTACGGGCCTACATCAGTATCACCGACAGGGAAGGATTAGAACAAGGATAAAGCCTTGTTTTCCAAGAGTGTCTCTTGGAATACTGTGGCATTAGAATTCTGAATTGGCTTTTCTTGAAGATGGTTTCGGGAAAATAAAACAAAAGTCCTCACAGTGCGTAATTAATACAAAGGAGAAATTGGGCATCCTGTGGGTTGTGGCATATTTGACATGTGTAATTTGTCTTAAACAGTCTATGTCAAATACATCATACAAAAGTAAATAGATAAATCTCTGAGACTAGATAAACATGTCACGTGTCCAGTCAATACAAGATAAGTCAAATTATGTGTAAGGATCAAGGGCAAAGAAAATTCTGAATAAGGCTGGTTGAACTCTGTGCAATAGATGGTAGATACAAAAATGAACGGGAAAATCCTGAATGAAAAGCTGGTGCTAGGAGTAAATCAGCCTCATTTTTAAAGAACCCTACCGCATGACATTGCAGAAAAACCTGCACTCGACTAGAGTAGCCACCGCTCATATCCAGTTGTATAGATTCAAGCCATGCATGTAGGATAACAGGCATTTGATGAACAAATGATACAGTGGCTGAGCGCATGATTACTGGAGGCTTCCACCTCTCCTCCGAGCTGGGGCCAGGGACTGGGGGGGTTGGGGCTGTGGGCCAGGGCAGACAAGAGGGGATTTACGATCAGACAAGACTCCATCCTGTTTATATTTTCCAGGATTCGAGAAGACTGAAAAAAGGGACAGAGGAAAGAAGAAAAGCACAATGTGGAGAGAGAGAGCGTCCGTGAGCGGATCAGGCCAAGGTCAGTGTGTTCCAGGTCCTGGGCTCTGCTCTCGCTGTGTCCCGTCTCCCCTCCCCAGAGTCCCCCCACATCACATCAATCCCGCCTGACCTGGCCCTGCCCGATGACATGGCCATCTCTTCTCCATTCAAAGCTCCAGGGCTCTTCGACAAGCAGTACAAAAACATCTGCCTCAGCCTGGAGCCTGAGACCATGCACAGGGTAGGAAGGAGGGGAGGGGGCAAGCATATTTTTCTGGGGAGAGGGGGGAAACGGGGGCTACCACATGTGCTACCAGGGGGACTCTTTACTCCTCCTCCTCTTCTCCACAGCTCAGCCTCATCACATTAAGAGGGATAGAGGGATGTTCAAAGGGTAATGGAGGTTAGGGCTTGGTTCATCAGGCAATGTCTACTTCAGTGATGGGGGAAAGGAAATCTATATAGTTAAATATCTGGATATTATTTTTGATTATATATCGTATTGTTTTGACAAAATCGCAATATTATTTTTGCGCTAGGTGGCTGTACCTGTACAAAAACTCCAGTATATTTCCTTCATAGCTTGTCCTGAATCTTCTTTTTAAATAGGGAAACAATTTGTTTCCTGCACTTTTATTTCCCTGACTGAACAAAACTCGTTTTCTCATGGCTCTCTCTTGTCCCTCTGCAGCAGACATATGGTGAGCAATAATTTAGGACCACGGAATCCCAACAAAATCACAGTATCGAATCGCATACATACAGAATCGTGAGAATCGCGATACATATAGTGTCGGCAACTAAGTATTGTGATAATATCGTACCGTGAGGTCCCTGGTGAATTCCCAGCCCTGGTCTATTTACCTTTGAAAAATAAGCCCACTTGACAGTCGGGTGACCATGAAAGCCTTCGCACCCTCTTACTTGTTCCAGTGCATCGTAAAAAACGATGTTTGTCTGTGGTGCGTTAACCCGCAATTCTAGACAGTATAAGAAAGAAAAAAGTCTGCACTCATAACGCTGAAGAGCTCAAAAAGCCCAGAAATGCTGTCTTCCTGGATCGACAAACGTTTCGTCCAGCTAAGGATCTTTCTCTAACCAATCGCTGGATACAACATACTACAGTTGCTGAGGAATAACCTACAGAACAAAATTGACCTAATGAAAGTCAGACCAACTCACTACCCATTGTCAGTATGAGCAACCGATGGGTGTCTACACAACCTAAACAAATGCTTAGTTAGCAAGTACATTCATGAAGATTAATGTAGTATCCAGCCTGGAATCTGGATAGCCCAAAGGCAAAAGGAAATGTAATTCAACAATGCGACTCCAGCATTTCCGCTTCAGGGATTATATCCCCTGGCTAGGCTTGGCTCGATCCGAGCACACATTTGGTTTAGTTATGAAAACATCCGATGCACTGTTAGAAGAGGAAAAAGAAGCGACACAACAAGGTTTAATCTGAACCTTATGTGGATTCTATTTTTTTCCACTTGTTCTTTCCCGAATGCTTCAAATTTACCAGCAATCTGCGGGAAATTGAGAATGGGGTGCCCCTGGCTTGGGGAGGAAGAGACAAGGTGAAAGCAGGGGACTGTCGGCTGGTAAGAAGAAGAAGGGATGTTCCCAATTATGTGGCACCAAAACAGGCCCTCCCCGACTCGAGGCCCTTTTTCCAGGGCCACCTCCACCAGCTCGGATCTGTAAGAGAATGTGAGCCAAGTCCACAGATCAACATATCTAAGACACCGGTGCATTCTACTATAACTACCTTCAAAAACGACTAGCTTGGATGAATTTGGGCTGTTTTCAACTTTGCTACAAAGACAGGCAGAGGACACTGAGGTAACTCTAGTAGAGGTAAAGTAAAAGTTCCCCTTGCCGAATTCATGGGCTTCTTATACAGCTCTATTGTCTTGATACGACAACAACAGTAGGTCATTTATGGAACTCCATCTGTGATCCATCTGCACTCCTACAACATGTTCCAAAACTTATTTAAACAAGAAAAACCCTTCCGTAACACCTTCACCCCCCCGACCCGGGGCACTTGTCAGCAGAGCTGTGTGGGTCTCGAGCGACGTTGTCCTCAAATGAATTGTGAAATACTTTTGGCTCTACACCATAAAAAAAACAGGAACGTTTTCATTACTCTGAGGGGCTTCCGGAACGCTCTTTGCACCTGTATTTACAATACCCAACATCTGTTCCAGCACTGAAAGGCTGCAATAATATGTGCTCTTAAACACACACACTGGGAAAGGGAGGGAAGGAACGAGCGAGCGCGCGCGCAAGCTGCCATTAATAAAGGTAAGGACCGAGGATAAATAGTACAAGGCGAACATTTCCGGATTTTATAAACAGAGCCGGCAAATAAACGTCACATACTGATCTGGCAATATTTATGTAGCCTGTCCTAAAATTCCAAAAGTGCCTTTAAAAGGACTGTGGAGTTGGGAAAAGTGCTTTATATGGAAGGCTTCCTCTGTAAACACACATCATGCATTTACCACTGTTGATCTCATTCATGTCTTTGCAGCAAGATTTATGTCAAACAATACTCGCCTCATTTTTCCCTGCCATTTCTTCCACTCATACTTACGCAATAAAATAAATCGGCATTCCAAAAACTAAATCAAATCAAAGTTTAAGGTTTGGGTTCCCGAGTGGTGTAGTGGTCTAAGGCACTGCATCTCAGTGCTAGAGACGTCACTACAGACACCCTGGTTCGATTCCAGGCTGTATCACAACCGTCTGTGATTGGGAGTCCCATAGGGTGACGCAAAATTTGCCCAGCGTCGTCTGGGTTTGGCCAGTGTAGGCCGTCACTGTAAATAAGAATTTGTTCTTAACTGACTTGCCTAATAATATAAAGGTTAAATAAAAAAAATTAAAATAAATAAAATGGTCGGGTACTACTTGTGTTATACTTGTGTTTCTAGCTCCAACAGTGCAGTAATACCAAGCAATACAAATAAAATACACTAATTTACAAAATAAAGAAATTAAGAAATATCACAACGAGCAAAGTCAGAAACCAGAGTATATAAATAAATACATACATACACATACAGTGCCTTCGGGAAAGTATTCACTCTTTGACTTTTTCCATATTTTGTTATGTTACAGCCTTATTCTAAAATTGATTAAAATTTTGTTTTTTCTCCTCATTAATCGACACAAATTCCCACACAATGACAAAGCAAAAACAGGTTACCCCACAATGACAAAGCAAAAACAGGTTTTAGAACTGTTTTGCTGATTTAGATAATTTTTTTTGCTGAAATATCACATTTACATAAGTATTCAGACCCTTTACTCAGTACTTGTTGAAGCACCTTTGGCAGCGATAACAGCATCAAGTCTTCTTAGGTATGACACTATAAGCTTGGCAAACCTGTATATAGGGAGTTTCTCCCAATCTTCTCTGCAGATCCTCTCAAGCTCTGTCAGGTTGGATGGGGAGAGTTGCTGCACAGCTATTTTCAGGTCTCTCCAGAGATGTTCGATCAGAGTCCGGGCTCTGGCTGGGCCACTCAAGGACATTCAGAGACTTGTCCGAAGCCACTGACACACTGACCCTGTCAGTGTGCTTAGGGTCATTGTCCTGTTGGAAAGTGAACCTTCGCCCCAGTCCGAGGTCCTGAGCACTCTGGAGCAGGTTTTCATCAAGGATCTCTCTGTACTTTGCTCCATTCATCTTTGCCTCGATCCTGACTAGTCTCCCAGTCCCTGCTGCTGAAAAACATCCGCACAGCATGATGCTGCCACCACCATGATTCACGGTAGGGATGGTGCCAGGTTTCCAGCCCTATTTGGTAAAAGACCCTATTATGGCAAGAACAGCTCAAAAAAGCAAAGAGAAACAACAGTCCGTCACTACTTTAAAGACATGAAGGTCAGTGAATCCAGAACATTTCAAGAACTTTGAAAGTTTCTTCAAGTGCAGTCGCAAAACTGATCAAGCTCTATGATGAAACTGGCTCTCATGAGGACCGACACAGGAAAGGAAGCCCCAGAGTTACCTCTGCTGCAGAGGATAAGTTCATTAGAGTAAACTGCACCTCCGAATGCAGCCCAAATAAATGCTTCACAGAACAAGTAACAGACATATCTCAACATCAACTGTTCAGAGGAGACTGCGTGAATCAGGCCTTCATGGTCAAATTGCTGCAAAGAAACTACTACTAAAGGACACCCATAAGAAGAAGATATTTGCTTGGGCCAAGAAACGCGAGCAATGAACATTAGACTGGTGGAAATCTGTCCTTTGGTATGATGAGTCCAAATTTGAGATTTTTGGTTCCAACCACCGTGTCTTTGTGAGACGCAGAGTAGGTGAACGGATGATCTCCACATGTGTGGTTCCCACCGTGAAGCATGGAGGAGGAGGTGTGATGTTGCTTTGCTGGTGACACTATCTGTGATTTATTTAGAATTCAAGGCACACTTAACCAGCATGGCTACCACAGCATTCTGCAGCGATACACAATCCCATCTGGTTTGGGCTTACTGGGACTATCATTTGTTTTTCAACAGAACAATGACCCAAACACACCTCCAGGCTGTGTAAGGGCATTTGAACAAGAAGGAGAGTGATGGAGTGCTGCATCAGATGACCTGGCCTCCACAATCACCCGACCTCAACCCAATTGAGATGGTTTGGGATGAGTTGGACCGCAGAATGAAGGAAAAGGAGCCAACAAGTGCTCAGCATGTGGGAACTCCTTCAAGACTGTTGGAAAAGTATTCCTCATGAAGCTGGTTGAGAGAATGCCAAGAGTGTGCAAAGCTGTCATCAAGGCAAAGGGGATGAGGAATCTAAAATAAAATATATTTCGATTTGTTTAACACATTTTTGGTTAGTACATGATTCTATATTTGTTATATCATTGTTTTGATGTCTTCACTAATAGTCTACAATGTAGAAAATTGTAAAAAGAAAAGAAAAATACTTTAATGAGTAGGTGTGTCCAAACTTTTGACTGGTACTGTATGTATGTATGAACAGTTGAAGTTGGAAGTTTACATACACCTTAGCCAAATACATTTGAACTCAGTTTTTCACAATTCCTGACATTTAATCGTAGTAAAAATTCAGTTTTAGGTCAGTTAGGATCATTACTTTATTTTAAGAATGTGAAATGTCAGAATAATAGTAGAGGGAATTATTTATTTCAGCTTTTATTTCTTTCATCACATTCCCAGTGGGTCAGAAGTTTACATACACTCAATTAGTATTTGGTAGCATTGCCTTTAAATTGTTTAACTTGGGTCAAACGTTTTGGGTAGACTTCCACAAGCTTCCCACAATAAGTTGGCCCATTCCTCCTGACAAAGCTGGTGTAACTGAGTCAGGTTTGTAGGCCTCCTTGCTCGCACACACTCTTTCAGTTCTGCCCACACATTTTCTATAGGTTTGAGGTCAGGGCTTCGTGAAGCACACTCCAATACCTTGACTTTGTTGTCCTTAAGCCATTTTGCCACAACTTTGGAAGTGTGCTCTGGGTCATTGTCCATTTGGAAGACCCATTTGCGACCAAGCATTATCTTCCTGACTGATGTCTTGAGATGTTGCATCAATATATCCACATAATTGTCTTCCTCATGATGCCATCTATTTTGTGAAGTGCATCAGTCCCTCCAGGCAGTAAAGCACCACAACATGATGCTGCCACCCCCGTGCTTCATGGTTGGGATGGTGTTCTTCGGCTTGCAAGCATCCCCCTTTTTCCTCCAAACATAACGATGGTCATTATGTCCAAAAAGTTATATTTTGGTTTCATCAGACCAGAGGACATTTCTCCAAAAAGTACGATCTTTGTACCCATGTGCAGTTGCAAACCGTAGTCTGGCTTTTTTATGCTGGTTTTGGAGCAGTGGCTTCTTCCTTGCTGAGCGGCCTTTCAGGTTATGTCGATATAGGACTCGTTTTACTGTGGATATAGATACTTTTGTACCTGCTTCCTCCAGCATCTTCACAAGGTCCTTGGGGAACTTTAAACTTTTTTGGGGGGGGGCATGCTCTCTCTGCTCTCTTGTAATCCACAATCAGCTTTGTTGTTTTGTTGACGTTGAGGGAGAGGTCATTTTCACTCCGCTAGGGCTCTCACCTCCTCCCTGTAGGCAGTTGGCCTACCCCTATTGTGTCGTCAGCAAACTTGATGATTGAGTTGGAGATATGCATGGACATGCAGTCATTGGTGAACAGGGAGTACAGGATGGGATTGAGCCCACACCCCTGTGGGAAAGGGAAAAGGGAAAGGGGAATACCTAGTCAGTTGTACAACTGAATTCCTTGAACTGAAATGTGTCTTCCACATTTAACCCAACCCCTCTGAATCGGAGAGGTGCGGGGAGCTGCCTTAATTAACATCCACGTCTTTGGCGCCCGGGGAACAGTGGGTTAAGAATGACAGATTGTTACCTTGTCAGCTCGGGGATTCGATCCAGGTAACGTTTCGGTTAGTGGCCCAACGCTCTAACCACTAGGTGCCCCTGTGTTGAGGATCATAGGGGCAGAGGTGTTGTTGCCTACCGTCACCACTTGATGTCGACTCCTCAGCAAGTCCAGTACCCAGTTGCACATGAAGGTGTTCAGACCCAGGGCCCATGAGCTTAGTGATGAGCTTGGAGGGCACTTCTGTGTTGAAAACTGAGCTGTAGTCGATGAACAACATTCTTACATAGGTATTTCTCTTGTCCAGGTGGGATAAGGCAGTGTGCAGTATAATGGCGATTGCGTCATCCGTGGATCTGTTGGGGTGATATGTGAATTGTAGTGGGTCTAAGGTGTCGGGCAAGATGGAGGTGATATGATCAATAACTAGCCTCTCAAAGCACTTTATGATGACAAAAGTGAGTGCTACGGGGCGCTAGTCATTTCGTTAGTTAACTTTACTTTTCTGGGTAAAGGAACAATGGCGGACATATTGAAGCAAGTGGGGAAAGACTGGGATATGCAGAGATTGATTATGTCAGTAAACACTCCAGCCAGCTGGTCTGCATAAGCTCTGATGATGCGGCTTGGGATGCCATCTGGGCCGGGCAGCCTTGCAAGGGTTAACGCACTTAAATTACTTACTCATGTCAGCCATGGAGAACGAGAGCCCACAGTCGTCATGACAGTCGGCGGCTCGATGTTGTTTTACTCGAAGAGGGTGAAGGTGTTAAGATCCTCCAGGAGTGAGGCGTCGGTGACCGCGACGTGGCTGGCTTTCCCTTTGTAATCTGTGATTATCTGGAGTCTCTGCCACATACATCTTGTGTCTGAGCCGTTTAATTACTACTCCACTTTGTTCCTGTATTGTCGTTTTACCTCTTTGATTGCCTTATGGAGGTCGTAGCTGGTCTGTTTGTAAACCTCCATGTTCCCAGTCACCTTGCCATGGTTAAATGTGGTGGTTCGCGCTTTCTGTTTAGCGCGAATGATGCCATCTATCCACGTCTTTTGGTTTGGATAAATT